>NC_072021.1:18533031-18633031 GCF_027791375.1 Indicator indicator | reverse complement strand
GCACAATAATGCTTACATATGATAGAAATGTTTGCATCTGTACATGCAGAAGGTGTAATATTTGACATTTTCTTAATGAAGACCTTCTTTCTAAATCCATTTAAACTGTATGTTGCTTATTACATCATTTAGCCTGTTATTGATCCTTGTAGAGTTCAGTGTTCCCATGCCTTCTGGAAAGATTGTTAATTCTTGGCCACAGACCGGTCAGCATAGTTCCTTATTCTCTGAAAACACTCAAGGTTTCTTCTTTTTTTCCCCCTATTTAAATTTTTAGGTCATGTTCTTTAAGACTGAGTATGTATCAAATGTTCTCATTACATTACCAGGTTGAAGTCACCACACTCCTCAATCTGAAAATTATTCTCAGTGTGTCTGAGAATTTTATCAGCCTCCTCCAAAAATAGGATGGAGTCTTACCTCCCTTTTTACCTTTCTGTGAGGATGAAAGACAACACTCAAAAATCACAGAATCACAGAATCAGTAAGGTTGGAAAAGACCTCAAGGATCATCAAAGTCCAACCTGTCACCCAAGACCTCATGACTACTAAACCATGTCACCAAGTGCCACGTCCAATACCCTCTTGAACACCTCCAGGGATGGTGACTCCACCACCTCCCTGGGCAGCACATTCCAATGTCTAACAACTCTCTCCATGAAGAATCTGATGGAGATTTTTTATTAAATTTGTTTGACTTCAATAATTACCAATAAAAGTAATGAGTAGATGTTTAGCCTAATTTTCCTGGGTTTTGGGTGTTGGTGGTTTTTTTTGGGGGGGTGGGGGGAACTTATTTTTTTTTATTAGCATTTCCAGTTTATTCAGCATTTACAATGTTCAATGTTTTGGATCCCCATATGCACAATAATAGAACATACAAGCATTTTGTATTCATTTCTAATGGCAAGAATGATTCCATTTCTAAAGTGTGCTAAAAATTCCACCAATATCTTTAGTAACAAATAAAAGATGAGAGAAGAAATAAGAGCATAAGATATTTCCAGGATATAGGGCAGCAAAGCACAGAAATTTTCTCTCTCAGTAATACACTTTGTGTATTTTAGTATTTATTTCCTCAGTCATAGCTTCCTCCTTTCTATGATTAATACAGAAATCTGCACTTATTAAAGAATGTTCCTTTTTGCTTTCTGATATGTTGCTTCCAACAAGATTTTCTTTTTTGTCAATGGCTACGACAAATTTCTTCCACATATTCTTCCTTTGGTTCGGCTAAATTTTACCTCCTCAGCAACTCAAGATCACAGCCAAGCTGTGAGTTTACTTTTCTGTTTAGGGCCAACTCTGCAGTGCAAACAAAACGTTACAAAATCCTTTTTCTTCTTGTTACATACAGTGATTACACTAAATCCACTAAATCATTCAGATGGGGAATGTTAACAGAGGACATGTAGTGTAAATATATGCACAGATCATGTATTTGCCTCTTCTATCAAGCATTCATACAGGCAGGATTTGGGGACAGAATTGTCCTTGTCCTTTTGTTTTCTTTTTTAATTGGAATTATCAAAGCCAAGTTACATCAAGGGTATACAATTAACATGGTCTGAAAAGAGAGTCATACTTCCTCTGTTCATTGTGAATCTCAACCATCCTCCGTCAGTTAACACCACACTGGTATACCCTCTGGTATGTTGAGTCTTATTTAAAGTAAAAACTATTTGGGGCAAAAATGTCAAGAGTAGAAGTGAAGTGCCCATGATACCACATAAACAACAATAATATGTCTTCAATGCATTGATTTAAAATCCATTCAACCATTTCAACAGAGGTAAGAACAATACAATCAGACTGTGGAAATTTATAGGAGAAAACAAAAACAAAAAACCAGCAAGTCCTTTAATGTCTGTTACCAGTATAATGCATCTTTCACTTCCACTTAATAGCAATGGGATTTATTTCATTAGCATAGTACAAAACTGCACTGTGAAGATTTCTCACCTCGGAGGCAAACAAATGACTCTTTTGCTGTGTTTTTGGACCTCAGTTACATGAGTGGTTGATGCCTTTCCAGTGTCTGGAATTTAAAATAAAGATGTGTTAGCATCTGGCCTTGAGGTCTCAGTCACCACTGCCACAACCAATGTCATAAATCTCAAAGGTTTTTACTTGCAAATCATATGAGTAACATGTTCCCATGACAGCTCAGGTATAACATGGATGTTTCCCAACCATGGCAACACTTCTACAGGAATGTGTATTGAAACCATCAATTTGAAGACACACACAGGCCACAGAACTTTCAAAAGGGAGATTCCTTTTCTGTTGCTCACTTGAATCGGTATTGATACATGTTACACAGAGGTTAAAAGGCTGCTACTGATGCCCAGAGCCCCATGAGATCCTCTGTGTTAACATTTATTTGTACAACAGCTAGTTTTCCATGTTTTTACAGTAATTTAAAGGATGGCACTGAAACTTTTGCCATCTGCAGCGATGCATCTAAGCAATGGCTGCTTTGTTTCCCGATAGGATAATGTATACTAGAAATATAAAGCTGTGCTCACCACAGCCAGCTCTGGAATTAGATAAAAATACACCATCTGGGACAGTGAGTAGCATGAAGCAGGCATTTTATGGACTAATACATGTATTCTCTATCACTTTCATAAATACTTTCCAGATATTAATGTCAAATGATATAAACATTTTTTTCTAAGCCTGGCTGTGTTTCTGACTTTCAGTCACCATCATCTTATTAGCATTCTTTGGGTCTTTCCCCCCATATTTCTGCGACAGAAAAAGTCAGGGAGATTTTCTTCTCATACTTTCTAGGTGCATTATATCTCTGTCTACAGGTAACATCACACACACACACACACACTCCCCAGTGCTGTGTGTGCAGTTCTCTGTGCAGTGTGTTCTTCCCAGACCTCATTAATCTTTTGATAAATAATTATCTCTTCTCACATTTCTGTAATTTAGAGAACATGCTACATAAAAAAGAACAGGTCTGATTCTGAATTGCACGAAGGTATGCTTAACTCCCTCACCTCCCTGAAATGTAATGGAGACATTAAAGGGAAAAAAGACCTACTAAGAATGTCCCCATGGCTTTCAGAAGATTATAGAGGTGAAGATTTTACACCAAACTTAGCTGCCAGACCTAGGGAATAGTGTGAAATCTTATCATCATGGTCCAGTATTTAAGGGGGGGTGCAGATTTAATTAGTATATGATTTAAAAAAACATACCAACAAAACAACAACAATAACAAAAAAAACCACAACAACAACAAACACTCCAAGGGTTATTTTTTCATCTATCCAACATTACTCAAAACAGGTTTTAGCTAAAGATATTTTTACCTTCAGTGACCTCTTTTGTCTGAAAGCTTGTCCACAAAAAAAAAAAAAAAAAAGAGTATCACATAGAAAGCTTAGCTCCTAACGTGTGTTTTGACAGCTGCATGCAAAGCAGTAGCCCAAGGTTGTGGAAATGATGAACAGTGAATTCTATTAAATTCACAACAACCTGAAAAAATTGTATGCTGAGAAGAGTTTTGAAGTCACTGAAGTTGCCAGTAATATCCTCTGTAGATATGCTTCTTAAAAGTTACGCTGATGTGTTCTACAGTTACATTGCCTGTTTCAACTAAAAATGACTATGATGCCTGAAAATATAAAAGGAAGCAATGTAAAACCTGAATCTGTATTATTCAAAGGGAAAATAACTTGGTATGTTTCCCAATAAGGCAGCTGGACCTTTTTTTCAACAGCCTCCTCCAGTGGTCTAGTAATTTCATGGCTTTCACAAAAGAAAGCTTTGCCAGCACTGGAAACTCTAAACAAACTTTTGATGTAGTGGAAAAGGGAAAAAAAAAAAAAGAGAAAGAGAGAATAAAAATGCTTTGCTGTTTGCCTGTAGTTTATGTGCTGTTTGACTTCTCAGGAAGCTTTTATTAATTCTCATCTTTTACTTTCTGTTCTGAAATGGTCATTTGTGACATTAATTTATGAATATGATAGCTGCAGTCAGAATCTCAAAAAGGTGAACCATTGATATTTGATGGCATCCTGTGCATGCAACATTACATCCCAAGGATTTTAAACCACTTTGCAAGCTATACAGAAAATGGAACACTTTTCCTTCTCAGATGGCCTACAGAAGGTAGAACTTAAAATCTTTTAAAAATGGATAGAAATACTATCCAGAAATAGAAAGAGGAAAATAAAAAATAGTGTTTCCATATTGCTTAAGGAACAGAATTTGAACAATACCAAAGAAACTCCACCTCTAAATTCAATTACCTCTAAAGTGAGGAAATTTTAATATTTTCTTTATTTTTTAAAATAGTTTCTCATTAAATTATTTTCTTAATTTAACAATTACCCAGATATTTTAGATGTATCTTGTCTTGTCCTCATTTGCCCATTGGCCAGTTTTATTTCATGGGCAGTATTCTGCATATTGCTTCATTGACCTGCTAAGTAAGCATCATCACAAGAGTAAAATTATGGATCCAAGGATCCACCTAGTCTGTTGGAGAAAGTAAGCTGATGTTTAATAATGATTATAGGGATAGGGAAAAGATTTAGTTATAAGCCTCACAGTTTCTGGCAAGCAGTAGCTAGGAAATTCCTGAATTGGAAGCCAGTTTAGTCTTTGGTAGCATTAGCTAAGTGTATGTCCTTGTTTTGCTTGGTTGGTTTAGTTAATTCATGTTCTTTCACAACTCCCTAGTCCTCAATAAGTTTTACCACTAAAATGTGTCAGATCTTTTAATGTGTAAGAAAGATGTGATTGTCTTCTGGTTTTCAATGTCTCTTTCCAGAATGTTCATGTTTTAACAGTGACCGAAAGTGGACCATTATCTTGGATGGGTTCAGAAATACTTTTTTTTCTCAGAGTTTATTAAAAAAAAAAATAAAGGGCAAAAATGTACAGAGAGATTTCAACAAATCAAGAAGCAGCTAAAGCAGTACATATCTTTCTCAGTGGCCATTAGCCATTGCTCCCCTCTGGTCATTATCATGGGAGAGCTGACTATGCATGAATTCATACAGAAGAATTAATGGGCCACATCTGAAAAGATAATAGCTGAGCTATTAAAGAGAAAAAAGAACCTAAAGGAAAAACAGGGAAGGCTGAAGAAAGATTAGATGAGAAAATGCTGCACTAGAGACTGCATATATAAATATATACATGTTTATATATGGTATTACAGACAATGTAGTTGGTTCCATTTCTTCTGCCCACTTAGTTTCAATATTTCAATGTGTGAGAAACACATCAGCATCAAACCACCAGGTCTGTCCATGACACCACCAAAGCAGAGGGTGCCCCTCAGCATGTCCAGTAACATATACCTGTCAGAAGAGTTTTGCCAGGAGTTAGCTAAAAATGAAATTAAAAAAAAAAAAAAGGCAGAAAAAGAAAACCAAAACCTAAACCTCAAATAAACAAAAAAACATCTCTCAAAAAGAAATCCCAACAAAACAAGATCCTGACACTATTTTGCTAAACCCCCCAATGCTCAAGGGAGCTTATTTTCTCTTTTCACCAAATGTGAGTCAGGTGGCCAATAAACTTTTTTACTTTTTTTTTTAGAGAGAGGAATAGAAGACAAAGTAGATATACAAGCAGGCTGCTTGGCTATATAACTCTTAAAGTAAAATTGCATCAGTAGGAATCTGCTAGGCCAGCCAGTTGCTTTCTGTTTCCTGCAGTAGATTTCATGCACTGTTTTTAACAGTGCAGTCATGCTGGTCACAAAAGATGAACTGAAGCTGAACTGATCTTTTGATGTTGAACTGTGTTATCTCTGCCTTGCTTTTCTGTCTAACTACAACTAAGGTTTTGTTCCAGGACTTCCTCTAGCTGCTCTCCTCTCTAATAGGTGCTTTGGCTAACTTAAGAGCTTTGTGCAGTGTTTTTGTATTTTGGAAACTAAGCACAGACAATCCATAGCATGTATTCATGTCCCAGCTCTCAAGAGATGTCTTGAAAAAAAGATCAAATTCTTCCATCTCTCATGTCACAGAAAACATCATAGAAAAAACTTGGTTTTTTTTCCTTCTGTGCTGGGAATATTTGTTTAAGTTCATGGGTTAATTTCCTTCTGTATGAATTTGACAGAGTTCATTAGCTTGTAGTTCTGCATTGTGTTACCATTACAAGTGTTCTCTGCTTTATAACATAACTGGGGCTTTTTGTTGATTTTGTTTGTTTGTTTTTTAAAGAAATAGTTTTAAAGAAATAATTGTCAAAAGAAATAGTACAACATATGAAAACCTATGCTTTAGGCAAGCCCATTACTCTTTTCTAATCATCTATGTTTTCCTCCACCAGAGGAGGAGCATCCTCCTTCACACAACATCCTTTCTCTGATGGACTCCCTTCCCAAGTAACTTTTAAGAGACAGGAAAACAGATAAGACTTTAAGCATAAACCTTTGCCATCAGATTTACATGGACAAGATACTCAGAGAGCAGACCTTGAAGCTGGTGAGTTAGATAAAATCTGATTTTCTCTCCATTTATTTTGTGCACTACAAATTTTAAGGAGAGCTGAAATACCCATCCCAGATAAAAAGGTGTCACATCTTTCCCATAGAGCACATCGGCCGCAGTGCAATGAGAATGAGTTAGGAGAATCTGAACATAGCAGGCATAAGGAATGTGATGTTCTTGTTATACTCACTGTTAAAACAAGGCAGTTTTCCTTTAGAACTAATTGTAAGGGAAGAAAACTATTTCTACACCAAAACAGTGGAGAAATATTCCTCCTTCCTAGTGTGTCTTACTATAAACTGTCTGATTTTACACTATATAAATAGCAGATTGATCTTTTCTGAGTGACCTTTGACTGTATCAGTAAAAAAAAAAAAATGATGAGATGAGAAAAGTTATGTTCTCACTTAAGTTTTTCCTGAAAAGCCATTAGCCCATGGTTATGCTTTTTTTTTTTTTTTTTTTGGTGGTGGTTCCTGGGCTGTTGAAGTGGTTTTTAAGTGACAGCTACTGGTGTTTGTTGTTACATATGCATTTGTATTTTACAAATATTTCACTACTAAAGTAATTCTAGCTTTATGGCCATCATAGGTCCTATTTCATTTGGCAAATGGGGAAAAAAATCCTGTAAGCTTGGTACAAAGGAAAGAATGAATTCCAGCAGAAGAAATAAAACCCTGAAATACCTCTGCAAGATTTCGGAGTGTTTTGTTAACCTGAAATGTGGGAATGGGGCTGGATACAAGGGGAATTTTTATGGATTTTAAGGGATTTTAAAGGAATCTAGAACTTGCTTCACTGAACTCACTGAACTTCTCATTAACGTTTTCTACATGATATAGACTATAACAAATTATAATAGTAAGTGAAGAATTAGAAATAAACGTCCCTGGTTCTTTGTCTTTACAGATGTGTCCTGTTGTGCTGTGGAGTTTGCTCTTTCCCAGCTTTACAGAACATAACCCATGAACTGTCTCTATTCATTTACTTTTTGTTTTAAGGTTACAGCAAGTGACAAGTGTCTTGTTATGTGACTTAGAGCAAAATAGTTGAGGTTAGATTTTCAAGTGCTCAGCACCCTATGTGCTGCTACATCCTTTTACACACTTTCAAAAAAAGTAAAATGGTGTGATCCACAAATAACTCATCAATATGTGTATGATGGAAAGTTGTCTTGACAGGAAAAACTTGAAGAAAACTACTTGAAAATAAATTTGGTGGTTACTGAAAAGTTTGAACTGGAGAGAAAGATTTGCAACAAAAAAGTAGCTCTTTGTGGAGCTGTATGTGTTCCCTGTGGACTCATTAGTGTCAGCTGGAGAGATCACTAGATCAGTTATCTCTCCCACAGCCCTAATTTTTTTACTTCTTTGTGTTTTTGAAGGTGGAAAGTTGTACAACAAGAGTTTTCTAACAGTGATACATAATGGCAGATCTACTTCACTTAAGGTCATGGCCTATCAAAAGTAAAAGTGCAAGGAATAAGCTGTCTTCTCCAGTAGTTTCTGTAGCTTCTTTTTGGAATAAAAATCATTCCCTTCAGGGTTTCGTGGCAAAAATAAATAAGTAGATAAATAAAATAAACAGCAATTTCCAATGGAAATAAAAGCACTTTTGAATTTCCCAATCCATAACTATGTTGTTGCATGTTGTTGAAAACCATGGACATAATTTCTATATACACCTACAAAAAAACTGAGTTAGTTGGGCAATTCAAGTGCAGAAATCGCTACCCATCCATCTATTGCTTATTTTTCTTCCCATGTGCCTGTGACTGTTCCTGCCATTTGTTTTATATTCAAATTGCACACTCAGCCTGTAGGGCCCATATTACTCTACGGAACATCTAGAACTGCAGGTGCCTGCTCTGTGTCTACAGATGCTGTGGACTATGACAATTGGAAAAGCACAAAATAATTTAGCAAACTGTGACATGTATACAGTTAAACATATCTGTCCCAATGGCATGCTACAAGAATTAATTTATGTATTCCCATCAGTGTGTTCAGTGTTGCTCTGATAAGAGGTGCTACATAAGACCAAAGAATTAGTCATTTATTATTTATTAGTCATGTTACCTCAGTTCTTCATACACAAAGAGAAAGCAGATAATGCAAGCCTGATTCCTTAAGTTTAACAGTGTTCAGTGTTGCTCTGATAAGAGGTGCTATATAAGACCTAAGAATTAATCATTTATTATTTATTAGTCATGTTACTTCTGTTCATCATACACAAAGAGGAAGCAGATAATGCAAGCCTGATTCTCTAAGTTTAACACTGTTCAGTTTGCACTTTAGGCAGCTTTTGTGTCTACCTTGGATTTATTTGCAGACACAAAGGCATTGTCACCCGGGAACAGATGAACGGACTGGCAGGAACAAGTGGCCATCTCCAACAGTTGTCAGTGCAGCTGCTTCAGAAGAGAGTGCAAAACTATGACAGTGTATCTGATTGTATGGTTAGAGGACAATTTTGTATAACCTCAGTGGGTCACACCATACCTTAAAAATAGGATTGGATAGCTCTCATAGTTGTGTTCTTACTGATGTAATGCCATTATTATTTTGTGGCAGGATCCCACTCTATTCTTAAATCTACAAAGCTACCCAGTAACATTGACACACCACACTCCTGTAGCAATGAATTACAATGGTGAGTTATCCACTTTTCCATGAGAGACATTGCTCTTTCAGCAATTTTAAAAAAGGATATGCCTTTGAATTGAATTGCATGCCTCCTCTCCCTGAATTTTGTTTTGTTTGCTTTCAGTAAATGGAGAAGGGTGAATCTCAGTGTGTCTTGCCATAATGTCTTTTATGCACATTTTTCTGTAGGAGCCTTCTGACTCTAAGATCACTAAGTGTCTCCCACACATCCCTCCCAACACTCAGAAACTCAGCAGAGTCCCTTTGATCCTGAGCACAACTTTCTTGCCCTGCAGAACAGTTGAATGAAGACGATCTCACCAAAGGAATGGGTTTTGAATGCCAAACTCATTTTATCTGAGCCAGATGTGAAGATCAGACTGTAAAGGGCTGATACTTGAATGCATTAGCTTGGTTGTAAGAGAATTCAGTGTTTTACATCCTATGGAATATTCTTCATAGCCATCATTTTAATATACAATGAATTCTCTCATGGTGCTTCTTGCTGTGGACTTTACTAAGACACCATAGATAAGGAGGACCTACAAGCTTTCTGAGGCCCAATGACAAGCCCATTTAATTTGTCTTTAAGGACTTCCTATGCATTTCCAAGTCAGTCTGCTTTCTGTCTGAGAAAGCCTGGCACATGCCTAACCTCATGTTCCTTCCTAGCCCTTGCCAATACATCTTTTATTCCCCATACTCCCTTACATGTGACAGACAAAGAGGCCACTGCTGTTACAGTTCATCTGTCTAAAGATGGATTACTTGAATGTGTCATCAAACAAAGTCGCTTTAACTGCATAACACAGCAATACATTATCAGGGGAAAGGTATTTTGATGATGTATTGCAAAATGCAAAATGGCAGAAAGGCTGTACATATGGTGACCTTTATGAGTGTAAACTAATAAGGCCACGTCTTCAGCTGGCTGGAATCTGGAAATCTCAGCTGTTTTTATCAAGACTAATGAAGTATTTTTTTATGGAAAGCTATATGTGCCCATAGAGAGACATACCCTTTTGTACTCTCTCCCTATCCAGTCCCATTTGTGTGTTATATATTTCACAACAATTATTCCAGAGCCTATCCTCTGCCTACTAAAACTATGAGCCTTATGACTGTGGGATCATACTAATTTCTTTGGCAATGCATAGTGAAGACTCAAGCTAAGGAAGAAAACTCCTCTGATGATTGCACAGCAAAGCAACACAGATTTCTGCCTGATGGAGCCCTTGATAACAAAGAGTGATATTATTCTTTACATGATGAAAAGGATGAAGTTATATGAGTGGAAGAGCACCTTTAGATCATCCACCTCTTTCTTGCATGTCAGCTCTGGCTTATTGCTTCTATAGGAATGAAGTAACAGGGACTGTGTCTTTCTGGTGCAGAGACCTCATTTGTCCATCATTCTCCCTCTGTGGTCTTCCTATGGGTGCTCTACCTCATCCTTCTCACACTTTGCCCCTCCTAGTGCCATGAAAGACACAACATCATCCTCATATTCAATACAGCTATATCTCATTGAACCTCCACTTCTGAAATAGCTAAGGTGTCCATGCAACTACCTGGAACATCAGAGGACCAGATCAATCACTCCAGCCATCATCTCCAGTTCTGTGTTCTTTGAGGAAAAGAGATTCCTCAAAACACACACTAAGTCTTTGAATTTCTGTCATTCATGCTTGAAGGAAAAGAAGAACAAAACAAATAAGAACAGCTAATTTTCAAAGTTGATTTTTAATGCACAGTATTTTTCAAAGTTGTTTTCGTTCCAGTAAAGGAATCTGAAGCTTGGCTGTATGACAAGTTCTTCTGCTGCTAGATAGGAGGCATCTATTTTGTATAGGTAGTTTTGGCACCAAGACTGAACCCCTTGCTTAGCACAAAATAACACTTTATACGAAACAGGAGGGATGAATCACTGAGTTATAAAAATAGACTCTTCACCCAAAACTCCATGCTAAGTAGGTTTCCTTGTAGTTAGATTGTAAAGTGTGAGGAAAAGGCACTGACTCACAGAGTGGAACCAAATCAGTCCTATTTTTCTACTAATATTTGAAGGACCCTAGCCAATTATTTCATACTACTCTCCTGCAATTTATCAGAAATAATCTCTGTCACTTTGCCCTTACAATGCCTGTTTTGATTTACATAGTATAACTCCAGCACATTGCCAAGGAAGTCAATGGAAGTACACTGAAGTAAAATGAAAAGGAGATAAGAACTAGATCTACTGTTTGTTCACTCCACATAATTTTAGAACAGTTCTCACAATTCAAAATGTTCTGCCTCATTTATGCATAGATAACTTTTCAAAGCTTATTGCAGGATAACTGTAGAATCTGTTTAACCAGCTTCCATAGCATCAGAAGGTACACTTTGATGTACTTCTTTGATGTTAAAAAATAAGTTCTTTACCATTTTATGAGACACCATGATTCGGTTTCAAGCTTTGTATTCAGGCAAAATCCCTCATCTGATATCCTTGCAATTTTGCACCGTTCCTGCACATGTTAAAAAAAATACTTCTGCAGTGCTTACACAAACAGTTGTGAAGGTTAATAGTGTGTATAAAAAAACCAACAACAAGCAGTCTGCTGTTTTCAGTGCTCTGTCTCTCTTCACATTTGTGAAAATCCCAGCAAATCTTCTTCCAGCGCCTGCTAAATCAGCAACTCTGCTGACGTAAATTGGTCTTACTCTATTGACTTCAATGGGATTATGCCAATATACACTGGCAGAGACTCTTCCATTATGTCTGCAATATAATTAATTCCTACTATTGCTTTTTCACTCTCATATATTACTTTTTTGGAGCTTAAGGTCAACAGAACACCCTATTTTTAATATATCACATATAATAATAAATAAACCAAGGAGATAATAGTACTTCCAGAAGTGATTATAGTAAACTAGTGGATTATAAAATGTTTGAATCCATCATTTGAGATGCTGGCAAAACAAGTTCAAAAGATTAGTACATTTTATGCAGTTTAAGTATTCTGCTATCATGAATCACCAGGTTTAAATATTGCAGCTCAAAATCCTTTTTAGCCTGTCTCCAAGACATATTCATCTTTTTTTAAATGTACTTTTTCATCTCTTATGGAATGGAGTAGCCCTGAAAAAGTTCTCTCTGTTTTAATTATGGATATCCATCTGAAAGCAAATAGCATCAGAATAAAAGCTGGTTATCTGTTAACAAGTCCCTCTTAGAAGGTTATGTTTGCTTAAAGATCAATCTTTTTATCTAGTATAGACTCTCTTTTACACTGGCAGAGAAAAATCATTTTGGAAAAAACTTTGGCTGATAATGTTTTGAGAAACATCACCACAAAGATTTTCCTGGGAGAGATTATCGTAACAGGGGACCAAACTGGGCTTGGGTGGGTTGACTGCTCTACCTTCAGAATCACAGAATCTTGCTGGTCCATTCCTCTCCCACTCTGAGCAATCACTGAATTCTATTAGAGGACTGTCAGTGTTCTTGTCGTACCAGAGTTCCTATTATTCTTCATAAAAAGGGATAATAAATGTGTGGGAGGGTGTCTCCAGCTAGATTACCCAAAAAGCACAAACATTTGCTCCCTCAAAGCTCTAGTCTACTTCTGCAGACTCCAGAGAACCTCCGAAATGCTGGGCAGGACTAACCAGAGACATTAGTCAGACTTCAAATTTGCTTTTTCCTCCCAAAATACCATTAGTGGCTATCATAATTCAAGCAAATACCTCTGTATTTTTGATTTATTTATACTTAACATAATATTGCATTACCTGTCAAGAGGGCAACATAATGCTTCATCATAAATGGATCGGTAAGAAAAATGTTTTTACAGTGTCATGAATTGTTGATGGCTTCCTCTGCCAAACCTGACATCTGGAAGTTTAATACAGCAATATGTTACCAACAGTGTTTGCTCTCTGAAATGACCTTTTTTTTTTTTCAATTCAAGAACCAGTAGTCCATAGTAAGATTAGCTGCATGATGGTGGCCAAGGAATTTGAAGATAAAACAATTAATTTATGGTTGCTGCTGTGGCTTGTGTAAAGATCCCTGATACTCTGATTTTTAAAATGATGTCATCTTGATTGCCAGAAGTGGCAATAAGATAGAAAAAGACACCTGGTCAAACATACATTGACAAAGTAAATATATCAGTATGTAATTGCCCATATTACACTGGAGTGGATAGATTGTGGATAGTATGTGACTGAACACATGCAAATTCTTAGATAAGCAAAAGACTGGTAACTTTTCCTGCCTATATTACAAGAGAATCAAAGCAGAAGGAGCAGATTTCACCAGTTCTTACTGAAGAAAATCAGTGTCTGAAAGCAATACATTGAACTGGCTGACAGCATCCATCAATCCTTCCAGAGATACCTATACTTGAGTCAGTTTTGGTTTGTGTTACAATCAAAGGAGATTAAGTCATCTTGATTGCTTATCTTAAGAAGCAGTAGAAAAGTTCTCCACATGACAGGGTAGAACTGTTATCCTAATTTCTACCTATGAGAACCAGTTATAAAGACTACATGAAATGCTCAAAGTTGGAGAGTTTTCACATAGCTCAACACAGAGTGGAACTCCCATATTTCTGAAGTCTAATTCAGAACCCATCGACAAGGCTAGCTCACCAGACAGCTCAGGGGAGGGAAGATTCATCTGCTTGCTGAAGGGTAGGATAGAGAACACAGCAGAATGAAATACCTTGGCTGAGCAAATAGATGTTCTGGTATTTTCAAAGGCTTTCAAATATTTATGTGTATCCACCTGAATTTAACTTTTAAGAAAACAAGGCAAAGAGAAACCTTCTGTCTTTGCATCTCCCCCCCCCGTTTTTTTTTTTTTATTTCTCCTACAGTATGTTTAAAAAGAAAAAAGATTTCTGACAGCAGCTATACATCCATCCTAGTTTGTCTTAAAAGATCACTTCTTCCCTGAACCAGAAGAATTAAATGCATAAACCCCTTCATAGTAAGATATGCTGGAGATTAAAAAAATAACTATCTTTCATAATTCACATATAGCAGAAGTGAAAAATAATCTGTTATTATCTAGAGCAAAGAAAGTAATTTATATCCAGACATGAATACTTAATCATTAGACCAAGTGATGTTGCCCATATTAATACAGACAAAATAAATCAGCCTTTGAGTCTACTGCAGCCCTTAAAATAAAAGGAAGATAAATCAGCTGTTTGCCACTGTAAAAAAGGCCTTTTCAGAATGAGTACTATTCCCTAAAATAAAGCAAGAACATTAGAAAGGAGGATAAATTTGATTATCGCAAGATAAATTAATTACACAAGATTTCCTGATACCTGCTAGTCTACCAGAACAACATTTGTTGTTATTTGGAGGGAGAAGAGCTTGGCTTTCTTTTGAATGACTTTTTGTCAAAACAAAATGTCCTGGAGTGATGTGACAAAACATTTTCATAGATCTCAAACTTCTGGTCAGTGATATTGTTCATGGGGTTGATTGCTTATCAGTGTCAATTAAAGTAAAGGGTTTCCAGAAGAGTTAAAGACAAAACCAGATAAAAGTTGCCTTATTCTGGCATACACTGGCAAAAGTGCAGAGTCTGTCAAGCAGGAGCATTGTTCAAGAAGGGATTATAATCATGGAAATAATTAAATAGACATGCTAGTCACCTCATTCAGCAGCAGACTGTCTGGGTGAAGTGATGGATTCAGCAGCCACACAGGAGATGAATATGAATATCTTTAGGTTGTTTTGGCTTTTTTTTAATATTGTTTATAATGTTCCACATTTCTGCACAGAGGATATCAGGAATCTACTGGAAAAGAGATTTCATGGAATTGTCCTGCTTTGCTTCAGTTGTGAGTCATGCATCTAGAATAATAACATCTTAGAAACATTATCCTTGAAATGCTTTTGTAACCAGATGAAATCATATCTTTGTATATATAGTTCATGCTCCTAAGTAGTCAGAATAATTATGACATATTTTTGTTGTACTTGTTCTTACACTTGGACTTCAGATAGCTAGGGACAGATTTCAAACTTCCCAGAGACCTTTTCCAGATACAGACTGTGAGCCTCCATGCACATTTTAGTTATTTACATATAAAGAATCTGTTACAACCTGTGGCCAAATACAATACACTGGTTTTTCCTGTGGGGTTGTGTTTTTTTTTTTTTTTTTTTTTTTTGTGGGTATTTGGGTTGGGTTGGGTTGGGTTGGGTTGGTTTTGTCTTGTTTTGTTTGGCAGATACAGTCTGATCAGACCGGAGAGTTTAACGTAAGATGTCTACCACATCAGGTGCTTATTATTTTCAGCAACCAGATCCAGTTATACTAGTAGAAGATTTGGCTTCAGATCATGATGGTACACAGACAGATATACATGCATGACCTATGTTTGTGTGAAACTTAAAAAATTTGCATGCTCTGAATCTATACATAAAATTAACCTTAGTGAAAGGAGATGGAGATACCTCTGGAAAGTGAAAAGAGCTCCCACATGTATAGCAAAGGCTGCAGTGTAACTCATGTACAAAAGCAGCAACAGCAGATCTTCCCTCATGTTGTGTTCACATACCTTAATCATGATGAAAATGGATGGAAGTTGATGGGAATGGGAGATATTTGATGCATATCCACTCAGTATTCTGTTGAGTGGCACAGAGAAGATACTGTTAAATTTGTACATGCTTCTGTAGGACATTTCTATCTGTGTTCATAAATTACCTGCAACAGTGACTCCTTGTCTGTGCTCTTAATAAACAAGAGTCTGACAGTATAATAATGCTGGGAAACTGGAGACATCCTAGTGATGAAGGTTCAGACTGGACATGAGGAAACATTTCCTTTAATTAAATGCCACTTCATCAAATGATCTGACCCAGTGGGAAGGAATGTCCGCAGATTTAATAATAGCAAAAAAAATATATAATAGTGAGGATGATGTCTACAAAATACTCTTATTTGGCTAAGGAAGCTGTAAACTTTGAAGTCAAATATTTCTAGTAAAAATTTGTTTTGAGAATAAATTGCAAAAATATTAGAAAAATTGTCATGATTTTCAATAAACAAACACTGACACATGGATGAGATTTAATCTAATGTGCTTGTGTATATGTATATGAAATCACTATTAATAGTATCATGTTATCTATGTTATGCATAGGTTGCATTAAAATAATGTTTCTGCAGTATTTTGATGATATGAAACAAAGCAGTAGGTTCACAGTGAACGAAGGAGCAAAGCCTTATGGAGGTAATTCCTGAATTTAAACACTGTTATAGTACTAAAAATTCAAATCTGGGCTACAAGCACATAAAAATCAGAAAGAGGAACTTAATGCATGAAGGTTCTATGTGCTCACAGTATCCAGATTTAGAGTGAAACACTTTCATATGCAAGAGGGTAAAAAAAGAAGAAATATTAAAGAAAAATAGAGTTCATACTACAAATAATTTCATCATTAAGCATCAAAATATTTGTTTATTTCATTATATTCAAAGGTTTAGCATTATGAGACCATTATGGGGACAGTTTAATGGCACTCTGCTACTGAAAAAGTGTTATGATTTCACATCATGCATTTTTTTCTTAGTTATTTTTTAAGAGTTTAGTTAGAAATATTCTTATTACAATCATCAGGGAATTTTACTAGAGCGGAGGCAATGACCTGCTTAAAGGAATTAGCTAACTTCAGAACATCTCTGAATATAATAAAGACTCAGGGGTTAGACCTTTGCCCTGTAAGAAACTGAAGAACATTTGGGATCAACTTGCCTTCTTGACAAAAATGTGCCTGGGGCACTCCTTCATCAGGAGAGAAAAGGAAAGTGTGGCTTCTATTCACATACTTATTAATGTTTTGTGTTTCCTTAAACTGTATCTTTCAACTTTGTTGAAAGATATATGCATTTACACTTGTAATATTTATTATAATGCAACATTTATATGCTGATAATATCCTCACAGTATTCCTCTCCCACCCTTCAACACCTACATCTCTGCCTCAGGAATGAATTTATTTATTTTCACTGCAAGAACAAGGTATTACTTCTAGGTCTAAAAAGAACATTATCTTTTAGTTTTCCACAGACCTATGGGCACTAAATCTTGTTCTGCCTTTTAAAAGAAAACCTGTGCAGCTTATTTTAGTCACATGTATTTGTAGGAAAACTTGAAAAGTAACTGGAAACCAAGCTTGCTTCCATTAGGGGTTACTTAAAAAAAAAAATCTGAATTTACAAAGCAGGGGGAGGTGTAGCTGCTTTTTTTTCCCTGTTCTTCCTCTTCCAGACATTGCAATTAAATTAACAAAAGCAAAGAAAGAAGAAGAGAGGAGAGGAGAGGAGAGGAGAGGAGAGGAGAGGAGAGGAGAGGAGAGGAGAGGAGAGGAGAGGAGAGGAGAGGAGAGGAGAGGAGAGGAGAGGAGGAGAGGAGAGGAGAGGAGAGGAGAGGAGAGGAGAGGAGAGGAGAGGAGAGGAGGAGAGGAGAGGAGAGGAGAGGAGAGGAGAGGAGAGGAGAGGAGAGGAGAGGAGAGGAGAGGAGAGGAGGAGAGGAGAGGAGAGGAGAGGAGAGGAGAGGAGAGGAGAGGAGAGGAGAGGAGAGGAGAGGAGAGGAGAGGAGAGGAGAGGAGAGGAGAGGAGAGGAGAGGAGAGGAGAGGAGAGGAGAGGAGAGGAGAGGAGAGGAGAGGAGAGGAGAGGAGAGGAGAGGAGAGGAGAGGAGAGGAGAGGAGAGGGAAAATAGTTCATGTGGAAGGGGTCTACAGTCATCATCTGGTTCAACTGCATAACCAATTTGGAGCTGACCAAAATCAAAGCATGTCATAAAGGGCATTGTCCAAATGCTTTTAAAACATTGACAGGCTTAGGGCATTGACCACTTCTTTAGGAAGCCTGTTCCAGTGTTTGGGGAGGCTATAACACTGAGTATTCTGATTACTTCATCTCTGTCCTTTAACTTTGCTTAAAACTGAAGAAATTATAAAAAGCTACAAGAAGAAGGAACCTGTGTCACAAAACCATCTTTCAAAGACCCCACTAGAGGCACATACCATTTGTGTACCATGACAGAACACCCAGTACTTTTTCCCAGAAACAGAGAATCACTCTGTTGTCACAATTTTAAAGACCAAGTAATATCCATAAAATAAGAAAGAGTCTCTCCACATGACCTCCCCAGATATATTTGTTCACTAAACACACGTTTTCAGGCCATTAAGCAGAAGCAAAAAAGGCTTGTTTCACTGATTGGGTGGAGAAAGATATGGAAAGGGAAGAGACAAAGACCCACAAGGAAAGCTGCTGCACCACAAGCCTCCCAGATGTGCAGCCAGGGTGATATAACCCCTGCTCCAGCCTGCAGAGATGCTAGCAAATTCTTACATACCAATGTAACCTCAAATGCCCCAAAATCCAAGGGTACTGGAAAGCCTAAGTTAAAGTCAGACTGAAGAATGTGGGGATTTTTTTGTTTGTATCAAAGTTTAGGAAAGTCCCTGTAGAATCCCAAAATACAGGAGGCATTAAGGTAGGATAAAATCATTCTTCCCACATTTCCATCCACTCCTAGCTCAAGAGAGAAATAAAGCAACTAAGTACCTCCCATCAGGGCGAACTCTTCCATTAAATATCCCTGGCAAGCTCACCATCCTACTGGTTATGTCTCTAGGAATATATCCAGAAGAAAAATGGTCTCGTAGTATGTGCATCCTGTGAAACCCAATGTCATGGTGAGACCTTGAATCGGTACATTTTGCAGGCAATACTGACTCATTCTTACTAGCTAAGGAAATCTGATTGTCTGCAAGGGTCTATACTGCAGTTCTTGCCAGGGATCATGCTGACATCCCTCCCACTGCTTGCTTAGAGAGCAGATGAAATCTTTGTCACAAGCCACAACACCTGCCACAACTTCCTATCTCAAAATAAAATCTGATTTTCATACATCTCACCTTTTTATTCTCTCTCTCTTTTTTTTTTTTTTTTG
This sequence comes from Indicator indicator, assembly GCF_027791375.1. NCBI lineage: Eukaryota > Metazoa > Chordata > Aves > Piciformes > Indicatoridae > Indicator > Indicator indicator. The sequence continues at coordinate 18,613,929 of NC_072021.1, read as the reverse complement.
TACATCAGGAGATGACACCAGTGATTCGGATGATTTGACTGTGTCACTGGAGCTTGCCAAAAATCTGGTTCTTAACATACCTTTTTGAACAAGGAGTAACACTCAGAGGTCTCAATGAAATAACCAAGCTAGAGTCTCAGGCACACTGTATTGCATGTTACATAGTGGCAGAGAGAAGTAAGGAGGGAGTCAATAGGCAGGAAAGGCTTTAGTGAGTAAATAAGAAAGAGTGAGATTGATATCAGATCTCATGCAAGCACACACACAAGAGAAAAGAAAAAAAAAAAAAAAGAGAGAGAGAAAAGCACCCCCACATTATTGTTTAGAAATGGTCAATTCACATCTCTTTATTGTCCATTTCTTCTCTCTCCAAATGCAGCATGCTGGTGCAATAGAAAGCAGGAATCTGAAATTAATAGAGCACGAAGGTATTTTCATATCTATCCACCATGACAAATTAACAGACTTACAAACAACTGAAAAAAAATGATGTAAGCTTAACTATTGAAGGTCTTCTCCATCTGTACAGTACAGACATCAGATTCTGATTAACTATGATACAGAACTAATCTTTTCAATTAATGCAAATGGGTTGCACTTTTATGTAGACTATTACCAGAGGGCATTCAATGATATTTTTATTCACCACATTTGACCTTAAAAATGTTTTGTAGTCATCAAGGATACAATTTTTCACACAGTGGGGATGTAGGAACAGCTAATTAAGTGGTGTTTAATGACATTTGTTCCTTAAAGGAGGGCTGATTAAATGTAGCATGTAATTTTTTACCAAATCAAGTAATTCAGCCAATTTCCAAATGTGCTTAATAAGCTAGGCCTTAATAATTACATGTCGTACGTAGCTGCACCACAGTCACAAGGGGTTTTGAGTTGGTAAATTTAAAGTTGCTTATTTGCAGGCCTTAGTTTATTAGAAAGAAGAATGCAGGTTTCTTATTCTAACCATATTCTTTTCTGATAGGTCAGTGATAGCAAGAGGAATATACTACATTTTCACTTGTGGACAGTCATCATGAAGAAACCTTTCACAAATGCACAGTTTTCTGAGGTCTTACATTGGCATTTTCAAATCATCCTTTGTAAGCAATGACACAATTTGTCTCAGATTTGAGCCAAGAAAGCTGGAAGAGATGCAACAGGTAGCTCAGGTAGCTTGGGGTTTTTTTGGTTTGTTTTTTTTTGGTTTTTTTTTTTTGTGTGGGGTTTTTTTTGGGGGGTTGTTATTTTTTTTTTTGGTGGGTGTTTTTTTTTTCTCACCATGGCTGGGAGAGTTGAAAATTTCATTTCACCAGGAACTGCTGACATCAATTGTTTATTGTACTGCACATACTTAGATGTGTAGTCTTTCATTCCTTATGGCTGGGTGATTCTGAGGAGACTGATGCTGCAACCCCATCACTGCACTCAGACATCCTGCCTGTTTCTCCAGAAGGACACAGGTTTCCTGCAGGATTTGTATCACATCTGCCAGCCTTGTGAAGGTGTCCTGTGTACAATTAGCTGTTTGGGCAGCAGAGTTAAACCCTATGAGACTGTTATAGGGTGGCCTGAGAATAATATCAAATATTGGAGTATGTCCAATGGAGGGTGACCAAGATGGTGAAAGGCCTCCAGGGGAAGACATATAAGGAGCAGCTGAGGTCACTTGGTGTTCATCATAGAGAAGGCTGAGGGCTGACCTCATCACAGTCTACAACTTCCACAAGGCAGGGAGCAGTGGAGAGGCACTGAACTCCACTCTCTTGTGACCACCCCAAGGACACATGGAAACAGAATGAAGTTATTTCAGGGTAAGTTCAGAATGGACACTAGGAAAAGGTTCTTCACTGAGAGGGTGGTTGGTCACTGGAACAAGTTCCCTAGGGAAGTGTTCAGGACACTGAGCCTGTCAGTGGTCCAGAAGTATCTGGATGATGCTCAGGTCATAGGGTTAGTCTGTGAGGAACAGGGAGTTTGAATTGACGATCTTTATGGATCTCTTCCAACTTCAGATACTTCATGAATCTCTAATTCTACGGTAATTCCACTCCAGACTGTAGTGACTCAAGTTCAACTGATTGTAGGTGAAACAATGAAATCTGAAGTTTTACTAGCTGAAAAACTCAGCCAGGGTCAGAAATTGTTTCACTGATTCCGAAGAGTTACAGATGTGCTCACTTTGTATAGAATCAACAGCAACACATGCTCCCTCCAGACAAAATACTCAGGATTGAAGGAGGCATGAATCAATTCTATGGTTCTAAGTCTCCAGTTTTTCAAGTTAAAAGTATCTGAAGTTCTCCTGAAGCTTGATAGTTGCAGATCAGGGATAATGACACATAAGTAAAATACTTAGCATGTTCATAATCAAAATGTTATTGCTTTAGGAAGACCTTATTTTTATTGTTATAATTAGAAGTGCTATAATTACACCCTCACAGTCATCAGGGTCATCTCCCAGCTTCATCCACCAGCCAGCAGTGACACTTCTGCCAACTGCAGGAATGTGCATGAATGTGTGTTTTTGAAAAATAATGATAGTGTTCACCTACTTTCAAGTCTCCTTCTAAATTATTATGGGCTTTCAGTGACATGAGGAGCTCCAGTGGAGTGGCACAGATTCAGGAGAATCATAACAGGAACCTGGCTGTATTGCAAACATGTCTTTAGCTCTCATTTTAGCTGTCTGGTAGGGAGGATAAACACATATTAAGTAATACAAGCTTGTAATGGTGAACTGTTGAGGTCTAAACAATATTCAGGAATGATTTATTTACATGATGACCTTTCTGAGCTGACAAAGCATCCCTGGCCATCCCTAGCCATTGGGAATGATAGTCTGTATTAGTGGTTCAAGTGTTTGGTGAGAGCCAATAGCTGTGACAGAAAAAAATTCCCATCTGTCTATAACAGTTCTGGCACTGTATTATCACACACTGGTGCCTTGCAATTCTTTAAGCTATGCACCACAGTCTGTGTATGCATGCTGATACCAAAAAGGATTATTTTCTATTAGAAATTTCAGTCTTTATTCAAGGAATAAAATATGCTCCAGAGCATGTTTTATGAGCTCTGGAATGAGAGATATTGAATAGCAATCACTAATTCGAGGCAATATGTGCATTTAAATTCCTTTCAGGACAATGAAAACCATCTTGCCCCATAGATTCTCAGTAGCCAATTAAAGATGACATAAATTGAGTGCACTGTCATTATTTTCTGATGTAACTGCCTAATATTATTTCCAAGGGTGGTGTTGGGGTTCGGTTTTTTGTTTGTTCATTTGGTTTGTTTGGTGTGGGTTTTGGTTTGGTTTGTTTGGTGTGGGTTTTGGTTTGGTTTGTTTGGTGTGGTTTTGGTTGTGGTTTTGGTTGGTTGGTTGTTTTTGTTGTTGTTGTTGGGTTTTGGGTTGGGGGGCTTGTGTTTTTGATTTTGTTTCTGTTTGGGTTTGTTTCATTTTGTTTTGGTTTTGTTTTGTTTTTGTTGGTTGGCTGTTGTTGTGTTTGGTTGCTTGGTTTTACTTTTCTTGTTCAGTATTCTGATTAAATCAATCCAGCAGTAACTTTCTTCTTCCTCTCAAGAGATTCAGATTTTCAATCTTTTTTTTTTTCTTTTGTGCACCTTCTCACCAATCTTTTTCTGAAATGTCAAGGTCAGAGGACCCAGTTGTCACTATATCAAAGTGGTTTGAACTCACTCCTCCTTTACCATATAATGAAGTTCTTAGTGTCCTGTGCACTGACAGTCTATCATAGTTTGAAAAATAACCAGGCAATTGTTATATTTTAATAAGAGTTGTGGTGGCACTAGACTAATTTTGGCTAATGAACTGGCTGAAGCTAAAGGCTAAGGTGCCAGTTCATCAGCAGAATTGGCTAGTCAATACCATGCCCAGCATTTCTGAGAACTCATACATCAGCAACCAACAGCTGATAAGGAGAACCTCCTGGGTAGATGTGCCAAGCCTGGGTCTTCAGAATTCTGCCTTATGAACAAATCACAAATGTCCATATTGTTAACAGTTTCAAATTCCAGCCATCCCAGGTGCTTACTTTTCTTATAACTGATAGCAATCTCATCCCCCTACACTTCCATCCTTGCTGGTAGATGACATTGCCATAATAATCAGTTTTGGAATATTTAAAGGAGAGGAGCTTGGCCACTAAAGACTGTTATATTTGCCATCATGTCTCTTTTTTCCCTTTTCATGCTCAGTTTTAGAACCTTTTTTGAAAAGTTTTATTTAATAATGGAAACATTTCCTTATGCTTTTGTACCCTTTCGATTTTTCAAGCTGATCTTTTTTCTGGTTTTCTGTGTCTCATCTGGGTACACAGCATGGTGTTAAAACAGGTGTTTTCCCTCTGGCTGACAGTGGGATATTTTCCTGTATCCATTAAGCATCTCTATATTTATATATTTCAAATATCTTTTGGGGAAAGGAAGAAACAGGAAAGCTATAGATTTAAGCAGAGAAGACTAGAGATGGGAGAGAGACATTCCTGATCAGCTCGACTGTCTCCCTTTAAAGGAAATATATTTTCTTCAAAATCTGCCCAGTCTCATCTTTTAGGCAATAACTCTTCTATCACTTTTCTTCTAAGTGATTCCACAACACAATAGATCCCAGACTGGGAACTAAGCTCTAGTAAACAAACTAAATGTATTCTGAATTATTTGTATAAACATTTCTCATGAACTCTTCATATGAAGTGATAAGATACTTCTAATAGTTGAGCTTCTAGTGGAGTGTGGTGAAATTCCCTGTGTTGCTATGTTGCTTTTTATTTACTATGTGTTACTTAACTAGTTAGGGGTTTGTTGTAGGGTTTTATCTTTCCCTATGTTTCCTTTGAGTGGCTCTATCAATAAAATCAACGTAGCTAAATCAAAGCTACATGCTATATCAAATTCACTTGGCAAATTGCCTTAAGATTTGTGTTATTGTGACTTGTACTTAAGGCATGTATTTAACATTCTTTAAACCTAGCAATGTATTTGTTTTCTCACACTGAATAACATATATGAGATTCAGTATCTCTGTAAAATTGGTACAATCTGTAAAATGAGAGAAAGATATTGCTATTTTTTGCCTATTTGTGGCCTATTTATGATGTAAGCTCTCCAGGGAAGAGCTGAAAAATAGTGAAGAAATAATCACATGATGAAATAAAATTATAAAATTCAAAAACAATCACAAGCAGACTGGGATTAATTCTGATTTATTATTCTCTTTGACAAAAACCTACTCATTACTCCTAGCAGAAAAATTGCTAGTTTATTGAATTCAGACACAAAAATATATTTCCTAACATTCTATCTTCTTTTTTTGAGCTCCTTTCAATTGCTTGTGACAGCTATGTTTTATTCTCTTACCATATATGAAACACTATAATTTCAATTTTTTTCTTGGGAAAGTTCTAACTATCCTCAGCTGTGCAACTGATCTTACCAAACAACTGATTGTTGTCTCTGTATAGTGGTCTTCATGGAACATTAGCACCTGCCACTAGCAAGTGAGACCTGGGATCCCAAATTACCATTTCCCACAAAATTTAGCACAGAAGTAGCTGTTTTCAGTACAAAATGAAGCAACCTTATGTATGAAAACCCAGACATTGCTGTTGAAGGCATAGTATATTCTCTAATAAGAAAAAGTATGTTGCTGCTTTATTCTGTTTATATATAATGGCCTCATGAAAAAAACTACATAGTCAAATCCTGAGGTTAACTAGGCTTGAGATTTTTTTTTTTCATAAATACAATTGAGTCAACATAAAGTTGCAGATTTAGCAGTACATTAGCTTAAAAATAATGAAAAATATTCAGGATATTTGACAACAAATAAGTTAAATTTTAATGAAGACAAAGGACAAACTAATTAAATATCCAATTGATTTGTGTTATGGTATGAGTTTCAATCCAAGGCAGAGGAGTTTAATTTTTTCACAAGAAAAGTTGAATAATGTAGCTTTAAATAAACTGAGTTTCTTCTTCTTTTGCATTCCAAGTCATTCAACAGATCCAATGCAGTTATTTGCACAGCTTTAATGTCAACATCAGAGGCAGTAGAATTCTCCAAGGCCAAGTATCATCAGTCTTGTTTTTTCATACATTCAGAAGGAAAACACATTAAGTGGCAAACGTAACAACCTCATCTCACTTTAATTACAAGTATTCAGTTTGAATTTTTCTTATACACTTGAATTACAATGTGTTTCTCATACAGTAAGTATGGGTGGTAGGACTCATCTAATTAAATACACACATACACATTTGAGCTACACAATGGACAGTTAGTCAACATAGGCAGCAAAATCCGAGACGTACCAATCTGTATGAAGAAAGCTTTCTGAATCCCATTTCAGGATTGTACCTCAGGCTCAAATTACATGATTTTCACTTTACCCAGCACAGGCCACTCTTTGGGATAACATAAAGTTTTGATAAACTAGAACATTTCTCTTTCTGCTTTCCTCTTCTTCAAACAGCAAACGTTTTCATCAGTAAGAAAATTTCCCCATAGGCAGGGAGAAGTGCACCATCCATGGGACCAGCTGAGGTCTGTAATTGCCTGTGCAGCTTTCTTTTTCAACAGGTAGCCAAACAGGATAACTTGGCTTAATGGTGCTGTTTCAGTATTAACTTCTTTGGCAGTCGTCGTAAACATTTTCAAGATAGGAAACAGGTGTTCCAACATGCTTCACTGGGCAGAATGAAGAACAATTCCCTCCCTGGTGTCATTGTACATGATGTATTCAATGATTGCTACTTTCTGATCAAGAATATGTTCACTCATGTAGTAGAAAGCAATCCATTTGGTTTTGTAGTCTGGAATGAGGGGTTGAAATAGAAAGTCATTACTTGGGTGGGGAGGAGGGGAGTACTGTCTGGAAACAAGGCTGGCTGAACACTGGGAACATGACTAGAATATTAAGGGTTAGTTTTTTTCATATCGGGGAAGCATATGTAGGTGGGAAGGAATAAGAAGATGAAAGGAGAAGCCTAATTAAAGGGGGTGAAAATACATATGAATCTAATACTATGCTATTGTTCCAGAAGCAGTGAAGTACTAATGTCAGGTGATGATCTAGTTCTGTGGATAAAATCATAGAACATTTTGAGTTGGAAAGCACAGTTAAACATCATCTAGCCCAATTTCCCCTTTAATGTACTGGGACATCTTCCATTATATCAGGTTGCTCAGAGTCTTGTTCAGCCAGATGTTGAATGTTTCCAGAGAAACATCCCAGCATCTACCACTTCTCTGTGCAACCTGCACCAGTGTCTCACCACCCTCACTGTAAAAAAAAAATCTTCTTGATATCTAGTCTAAATCTATCCTGCTTCAGTTTAAAGCCATCACCCCTTGCCCTATTGCAACAGGTCATGCTAAAAAGGTTGTCCCCATTTTTCTTATAAATCTCTATTAAATACTGAACAGTGACAATGCAGTGCTCCTGGAGCCTTCTCCCCTCCAGACTGAACAACCTAACAACCCAACTCTCTCAGCCTTTCCTCAAAGTAGAGGATTTCTAGCTACCTCTTGACCCACTCCAACAGATCCACATCACCTCCCTCAACCTGCTGGTCATGCTTCTGTTGAAGCAGCCCAGGATATCATTGACTTTCTGGCTTGTGAGTGCACATTGCTGGATCATGTCCATTTTTTCATCCATCAGTACTCTCAAGTCCTTCTCAACACGGCTGTGATAAATCCCTTCATCCACCAGCCTGTATTGATACTGGGGCTGAACCTCATGAAGTTCACATGGACTGGCACCCTATTTGTCAGACATGTCACTTGCACTACTCAAGTTGGTATCATCTGCAAGCCCGCTGAAGGTGCACTCAATGCTGTTGTCTATATCATCGACGAAGACATTGAACAGCACTGGATATAAAGATCAGTTCTAGAATCCTGTTATCATTAATGCAGCAGTCACACTAAAAAGTCTGCATTACCCTTACTTGACTGGAAATAGCCATTTTCTCCTCTAAATATAGAAAAATATTTCAGAATTTTAGCTGAATTAGTTATCTTGTGACAACTGTTGGCTAACCTTACCTGCCCTTGGGGTGATCACAATGTACAATGTAACACCTGCATTACCTAGAAAAGTTCAAAATGGGCTTTTGATGAAGGGAAGGGAGAATGGTTTTGGAACTAATTTTTGTACCTGAGGAAAATAGAAAATAACTTTTCAGGATATTAACTTTTATTTTCCAGGAGTAGGCCTAACTTTAAAGGTATTATGATCTTTAAATGTGTAGAAGTGCTTATTTACTTGGTTTTGCTCAAGAGTTGTACTAGAAAATCAGTACCCTACCACTGTGAGGTCAACCTAGAAAGTATTGGATCATATTTCACTATGATTCTATTGTGCTTTACTATATCTTCATGCTTCTATGAAATGTACATTTTTTACAACTATTTTGGCATCTCAAACTTAAAAACTCCTTTTGCCTTTTGTTTTTTCCATTGGGCTATGGAGTACGCCTTACAAAAAGAGAAAAAAATACAAATGAAAGCAACAATGAGTTACAGAAAACTCACTTTAATAGTTTTTTCTATTCACTGCAGAAGATGCTATTAAGGAAATACAAATATTCTGAGATATTTAAAAGGACACAGAGTAGTTTCAAGTATTTTCTAGTTCAGAAGACCATATCAAATACTCGAAGGATATCATCTTAAACTTGCAGTCTGGATCAAAGTTAGGAACATAAAATTCAGTGTATGATTCAAGAAACCAAAGAGAAAGATAAAACCAGGCAAGGCAGATAACATCCATTTTCTTAGCTTAATTCTTTCTTTGCTCATGGAGAGTGAAAAAAGGTCTGTGCTTATTTATTATTGAAACATGATTGCATGTGGGAATCATAATCCCTTACAAATTCGAAGATGAATGGAAAATTGTCAACCCTAGTTTTGCTGGTATTTTAGAGCTACCCTTCAGAAAGGGAAAACTGACTGATCTTGAATGAATATTGTGGTTTAACCAGTCAGCAGCAAAACACCACACAGGCTTCTCACTCACTCTCCTGAGGTGGGAGGGGGCTAAAAGGGGCAAAAGGGATAGAAAGATAAAAGTGAGAAAATCTATGAGTTAAGATAAGGGCAGATTAATAAGTAAAGCAAAAGGTACATGTGAAAGAAAAGCAAAACAAAGAATTCGTTCATCACTTCTCATCAGCAGGTAGATCTTCAGACATCTCCAGGAAAATGGGGCTCTGTCTTGTGTATTAGTAACTTGGGAAGACAAATGTCCTATCTCCTAACATTCCCCACTTCACTCTCACCCACCTTAATGTTAGCTATGACATCATTGGTATGGGATATCCTTTTGGCCAGTTGGGGTCAGCACTGCTCAACAAAGAGTAGCTAAAATATCTCTGTGTTATCAGCAGTGTTTTCAGCATAAATCCAAAACATAACCCCACACTAGCTACTATGAAGAGAATTAACTCTATCCAAGCCAAAATCAGTACAATTTCTATCCCTTTATTCCATATAATTTACATCCTGCTCAGATCTCACACTATCCAAAACATCCTCTTTAACCACCCTTCCCCTTCCCATCTTTTGATATATCCACAGATATTATTTCCAAGTCAAATACATTCCAGGTTCACATACACAAATACACACACTAAAAAAAAAAAAAAAAGAAAAAAAAAAAAAAGAAAGGGGGGGGAAACTCCCATAACTAAATCAGGACGTCCACGTTAGAGAACAGTTTGGAAAGCTGAAGATCTCTAAATGGCATTGAATGAGCCTAATGCTATCAATGAGTCCATGATGACACTGAGAGTGCTCCTTTGGCAAATTTATGCTTAATCTCCAACTCAGATGGGTAGTTTCAGTTCCCTTATTCAAATAGTAAAATAGAAAGGGAAAAGAATCAGAGAAAGCAGCAGGTATGATCAAAGACATGGAAGAACTTTCTCAAGAGAAGTGGTAGTATAACTATTCCTCTAGTAGCCTGAAATTCTTCTGCTTGGAAGACATGCCATTTAAAGGAGATATGACAGAGGTCTCATGAACAGTATGAAGCAAAATAACGGGGAGCAGCTTTTGGCTGTGTTCAGTATACTAACTAGAGGCAAATGCAGTGATTAAGACCCCAGTTCAAAAGGAAAAATAGAGGATTTGGGGTTTCGAATAACATGTTGTAGATCTGTGAAATTCCTTGAGAAAAGACCTCAATGAATTCAAGACAGTTTCACTGTTAACAGAAGAGTGAACAAATAGAGGAAGGATCCATTAGGGGATTACTGCATTGGCTAGGCAGAGGCATAGGATGGAAGCACCTCAGTTGCTTGCTTTGCTCATAATTGCTCCTATGCATCCATTTGAAAATGGATGGCTGAAACTAAAATGAAGGATTAAATAGACACTTTCTGAACCAATACAGCCACTTTCTATGTCTTTGGGGATTTTAGCCACAGAGTTTAGAAGCAAAAAGTCTGATATTTTAAACCATTATTAATTAGTTTATACCATTCTTAGTTCATACAAAATAAAATAATTAACTATTCCTTGAGTTTCAAATATTTTCCAGAAACATTACAAGTTTATTTTTTCCTTCCATCATTCAGCCAAGTAATCTGCCTTTAGAGGAAGAGAAATATTTAGTTTTATTGTTTAGGATTTTATTGTAGAAGTAGTTTGGTTAAGTAGAATACATTTTGTTATACAGATAACAGGAAAAGCCCTCAGATGAAAAATTTTATCAAAGTTGCAGAGAACAGAGATACTCATGATGTCATTTGTGGATATACAATTTCTTTCCCATCAGTCTGACAGCCTATATTAATGCTGAATTTTGTCAGTATGGAAATTGTTAAATATGGCAGGAAATTTGGGAGGATGATATGTGCTGCAATTTATTCTTATCCATTGTAATTTGCAGCCAGAGTGACACTTCATGCTTACACATTGGATTTTGCTGGGGAAAGAAAATGTTGTGATTTTAGTTTTCTCCATTAAGTTAATGCAAAAGAATTTAATAAGACTTGCATTGTTCCTTGCAAAATCATAAAAGCATAAATGAAATATATCAGACAGATCCTATTGTACATTCATGTAGACATCTACAGCTGTTCTGGTGTATTGCTTAAAAAAAAACCCCACAACTGCATTGTTTACAGTATTTTATTTTATTGATATAAATGAGCAATTGAAACTAAATTACTGAGACATGTGCTTTCTTCCTATTGCAGTTTGACTCACCCATATGTTCCAAGAAAAGAGATCTTTTCTAGTCAGGCCAAAAATCCCACAGAGGAATAATTGATGAGATATGAATCACTTCATTTCTCTGAAAGAAAAGGGATTGCTTTTATGCTCTTGCATCTTTCGGTCCTTCCTCACCCTTAATGACATTCAGACAGTGCCACTTAGAATTAGTGTCATGAGATACAGGAACAGTTTGAAACAATCAAAGCTTCTTTTATATAAAAATGCAGAAAGTTAGAATGAGAAAGCCTATAAACATATGGTGTTTAGACAGGTGCTCTGTAAAATACAGCTTTCCTCAGGTGAAGTTGATGTCAATGCCTTTAATCAAAAAAATAGAAAAAAAAGAATATCGTTTGTCCTTTTTCTTTTCCCTCTCCCTTGAGTTTTATTCATTTTTTTCTTTTATTTTGTTTTGTTATTATTATTTTATAAAAAAGAAAATCATGTCCACCTTTTGGGTTTGCCTGGGTGTGTGCTTTTCACAAAATAAAGGAAAGGGGTTGAAAAAGGCTAAATTATCCTAAAAGCAGTCTATGAAGTGTAAGAAAATTGTGAGAATAATGAAGATAGAACTTCTTTTTGACCAAGGAAGGGAATATAATTGACTTGGTTTTTCACTTACTGACAGTCCCCAGACATCTTATCACCTTCTCTATATCTTACTTTCATTTCAAGGTGACAGAGCCATATCATGGACTTGCTAGGAGCAAACTCTACTCTCTGTTGAGTATAAAAGTTACACAGGTTTTGGTTTGCACAAATATATATATGCACAGATCCATCTCACTATAAAAATTTCCTTGTCAATCCTGGGACATTAGTCATTCTCTCCATCCTTTACTAATAAATTACTACTGAATTCTACTAATTCATGCCCCATAAATCCTTCAGGATGCCTTCTTATTCTCTAAGTCATACTCAAGTTCCTACAATTTCACTTTACACATCCAATTTACCAAATGCAGATTCTGAGGAGAAAATCCCAAATAAACAGATGAAAAGTGAGAGAGTAATTCTTTGTCCATACTGATTCAGATGAATTTAAGCTTCTGTCTGTGATGTCTCCCATTAGACATCATGACAATCTAGGTTCAAAAATGTGTATATGATTATTCAAGGCATCTCCATGCAGTTGATATCTATAGCAAATTGTGTTCAAGACCCAGACCCAACTGGAGATGAGGGAGGACAGTCTAAAGCTTGTGAGATGTTACTGGGCACATACTTGTCAATACAAACAACAAAGATCAAGCTGTAATTCAGCTTATATAAAATAAGTGTCTACTGCCTCATCAGCTGAAAGATGGGCTTCTGTCAGCTGTAATGAGAGCATGAAAAGCCAGACAGAGTATGCAGAACTGTGTACATCAGTGGCAAAATTAAGTTGTCTCACTCTGAAAACAGATTGGATTCTAGAGGCATAGTTTAGCTGTAGAGATATAGGTGTCTAATGCTATGTGGAACATCTTTGTGCAATATCCTCTGCCTTTAGTTATTGACACTCCTGTAGGTCAATGTCCCTGGTGTCCATGTCCAGGTGCTGGAGAGGAGACTCTGCAGAGGTGGCCAGTGTGGGAGGAGGCAGGGGTTGTCCTATGCTGGACATAGCTGGTTCCAGCAAGCTTCAATATCCCCACTGCAGGATACAGCTCAGCCCGAAGTATTGTTTTGCCTTCAAGCTGGACCTGATTGCTATCTGGAAGCACCCTGCTCAGTTAAGAAAAATCCAATTTTAACACTCAAAGTCCTCAGAGACTTAAAATCCCACTTCCACCTGCGAGTTTCTCAATTTTGCCAATTTCCCTGTTAAATATGCAATTTAAAATCTGTGCTCAAAAGAAATATACTGATCTATAGTTTTATAGAATAATATGAATGCTAACAACAAGCATAAAATGCATCAGAAGCTGCCAATTTATTTTGAAAAAAAGAAAAAAAAAAAGAAAAAAACAACAGAAGGGGAGATATAGTGTCCTGTGGCAAGATAACATCCTGGTGCTTAAAGCAGTCAGCCAATCTTTTTAGACTGCTGCCTCTCCAGGATAAGATTTGCTCTATTTTTGTTGTGTAATAGCTAACTTATTAGGACTTTACATCCAGCTGGATCTTTAGCCACTGGCATCATGCAAGTAATAAACAATTTCTTTCTCTTTCCAACCTTATTTTCTTTTTTTATTCTTTTTTTTAATTTTTTTCTTTTTTTTTTCCTAACAGTAGCTGGGTTTTCATTGATCATGTACAAGTCTTGTGCTATTAATCAGCTGTTTCTAAATGTGTATCTTCCTGCTTCTTTTTCTTAATAGAGGATTTACCCTCTAACAGAGCTTTCAAGATTTTCTCTGAATATGTGTTGTCTGTCAGAAATGGAGAGAAGAAAATCTCATCTGATTTTAGACTATCTCAGTGTTTTGAGCAAGTGGAAGGGGGAGCAGGAAGCAGCTGATGCAGGCATGCAGAGCAGTGCTGGGAGGTTACCAAGCAACAAGACAGAGATGTGTCACAGGGGCAAGGGAGATGGGGAAGATGAACAAAAGTGTGGACAAAGAATCCAAGATGACAAATGGAGGCATCACAATTGCCTGACCTCTTTCTTATCTTGAGTTGCAATGATGTCCATAAATGCAAGGCTGTGTAAAGCATCTTAATTTGTTTACATGGAGCCTTGGCAGCAGAAGGGATGGAGAAAGCCTGGCACACAACCTAATCATCAAAGGATTATCCTGTCAGCAGTCCACTACATAAGCGAAAAGGCAAAAAGTGTGCAGGCACACACAAAAAGCATGTTTGTCACTGGGAGAGGGGGAATCACGGGATGAACAAATCCTGTTACAATATGCTTGAGCAAAAAATATTAGTCAGAACCTGTATTGTCTTCAAAAAAGTTCACATTCAAAGGAACAGCTTAAATTTGGAAGTTAGATTTTCTTCATTTTATGAATTCCTTAAAACATGCTCTTGCACCAATTTCCCACAACTTTGTCTCTATCCAAATCCTTTAAATGAAACCAGCCTTCTTCACATTGAGATGAAGAAAAGTTAGAGTATGGAATCCTTTTCTGCCTACATCAATTTTTGCAAGAGAATTTATATCTATCAGCCCTTTTAATGTATATTCTGTTCTGTCATTAAGTTTCCAGTCTTGAACAAACTGGGATAGTAATAAATACTTAAGGAACCACTCTTGCTCTTTGGATAGTATACAGCAAAATAAAGTGTCAGAAGCTATATTCAGCTCCTCCTATGCTCTCTGAACCAATTTCAGCAATCCCTTAGTAAAAGTAGGAACCTTATCCTATGTTTCCCTGAAAGGAAGATTTCCTTATAGGCATCCTAAGTATGTAAGAAATAGAGCACAGGTCTATTTCATGAGATTATGAAAGCAGTTTAAATTCATAGGATTTAGCCCTCTCTACTTGAATATGAATTGTCAGAATTTATAGCATTACTTCTAAAAATCAACCTAAAAAGTCTGCATAAGTGTGTTGTGTTACCTGATATTGTCCTAAGATGAAAACAATAACATAGATATAATGGTTAATGTAAAATATTCCCAAAAAATGCTGAAGCTCATCTTATTTATTTTCTTTTCTATTATGCTCTTTTTTCCCACCTTTTTGTCAATATCTTTCCACAACACTGTGAGAAATTGAGAACTGATTTTTGAGCCTTTGACAACAATGACCCAACAACTCATGTGAACTAGTCAATTTTTTGCTAGGTCGTTATGACAGTGTGATGCTTTTGAAGCCCAGTAAATAAAACATACATACTAAACAAACCAACCAAACCCAAAACAAAACAGCAACTGTTTTCTCCTTGGTGAAGCAAAGCTGAAAAAAGACAACAACCGTTCAAAGGTGTTATTTTTCTCAGTAGTCCTCTCTGAGTGGAATATAAAAGTTTGAGCAAAGAAAAAAGTGTCTAAATGTTGTTAAGTCCGTGTCTGAAACACCACTGATGTACAAAGAACTGCCTTCCTTGTTATTCAGCTGCCATTTCAAAGCATTTCCCCAAGGTTAGCTTAAGGGTGAGCTGCACCAGCAGGAAACTCCATCATGTTGTGGTCTCAGCAGTTTTCTGCTATATTTTAGTGGCAATTCATGTCAGACATTATTCATTACAGAGTTCAGAGACTCCCAAACCTGTCAATTGAGAGGTGTGTCACCTGCACTTACAAGCTTCAGAAACATGGCCTTATCTCTTAGCTCTTATAAACTCAATTTCTGTGCAGCCTTTTTTACCCAACAAGTTGCCATGTGATCATCTCTGTAAAGCTTTCACAAAGCTTCCTAGAAAGGAGAGCACAAACATGTATTACTACTTTTTTGCATATCTCCCTCAGTAGCTGGTAGAAATTCTGCTAAAGTTGAAAACATTATTTCAATCAAATAGAACAGATTTTTTTTTTTTTTAAATGGGAATTTATCCACCAGGTTAATTTTCTTTTTCCCTGTTTGTCATCAGAATGACAGTCCGGGAGGTGTCCTATTACAAACTGTAATGACTATTCATTTATCAGAATAGATACATATAGCACGTACACGTTAAAACCATGCATATGGCCAGCAAGATAATCAGTGCAGAAACAAAAGTTACAGATTGCATCTGCCAGTGAAACAACCTCCTACCATCCTAATTAAAAAAAAAAAAAGGACAAAATAAACAAAAACAAAACAAACAGATAAATAAAGTACAATCTATGACGCAGTTACCTCTAAGTAAGTCATAGGCTGGTGTTTGTTGTCAAACAAGATGATCAGTCAGGCAATTTATGTTACTTAAGAAAACATTATACAATTATGAGTTGAAATAACAGGAAAACAAAATTATTGAGTAAATTCTGGGGGAGTGAAAGTAAATACTGTAAATTAGGAGAGCGGATTGGGCACAGAAACCGAGACTGCACAAGGTATCCTCCTTGGAGCTACCATAAAAGGAGCATTTTTGGGAAAGCAAAGGTCATGAAAGCCTTCCTTGTATTTTCTATAATGTGGATACAAATTCAAATGCTGTAAATTTGTCATTCAAATTGAATAATGCCCTGAATGCCCTGATTGGTGTCAAGGCACTACTGTATTACATTCTGAACTGCAACTTTTTAGAAAAAGGACACAGCAGGGGATGGAGAGGATCCCACTTCAGATGATCCCACATCTGCCTCTTGTGGAGCTATTTTTGTAAAGGTTGCCAGATTAGAGTTTAGATTATTGTCAGAGATGCAGAGAGATAGCTAAGTTTTTTTAATGAAATTGTTTTCCTCAGAATATGCTGCTTTGTCTTAACCAAACCACTGCATGATGAAATGCGTCAACTGAATTTTAACTGGAAAAGATTTTTTGTGTTCAGGGTAAAATTCTCAGTGAGAAAAAAACACTTTATAATATCCAATATACTGATGATTAGGCTCTCTGTGATCTGTGCACCTGAAGGAAACCTTCATTCTCTGTCCCAGTCTAACATTTTCCCTGTAACCAGGAATATTTTAACTGTGGGCTAACCACCTCACAGGCTCCTAGTTCCTTCTCCTCCAGAGCTGCGTACAAAGGATTTCCAAAGATGCTTTTTTCATCCTGAGGCAAAAGAGCAAAACACTTCTCCCCAAAATGCTGAACTGTTTCCCAGATAGCTGTGAAATATCTGCAGGCCAGCAAGACTTTCAAAAAATTCCTGTGCTCCCAAGTCAGCACCAGTAAGTGCTGTGCTGGACAATGTTGTCTTTGCTTCAATTTCACTTGAATAAAATAAGGAGCATACAAGGATAAGACAGCCAGATCTTTGAAAGGTGATATGGGATGGTGCTTTACTCTTGTCATCTGGGGTATATTCCTGTTCAGATGAAACAGACTCTGATTTCACAATTAATTTCTGGTGATCTTATTAGGCTGCAATAACTATATAACATCAACAGTCACAACTTCTGCCTGTATTTTGTTCCAGTAATTCAATTACTGTGCATGTGGAGCAGCCATGTAACACCAGCCTTGTGTATCTAGGCCACTTGAAATATAAATGGACACTATTAAGGAGTGGAGGCATTTAGATATAAATAACTGAGGAGTGCAATCAGCTTCAGAACATCAGCTTTAAAAAAGGACAAGCTTGTCATTTGCTAACAAACGCGTGATTCCCATTTGCAATGATTATTTCTGTAGGTTTGTTCTGCTTTGAAAAATTTGTTTAACCCCAGTTTGAAGTGAAACTTGCTGGTGTCAGCTGTTGCTGGGGGGAAAGAGGAGAATCTCATTTCAGGTAAACTGGGTCAGTTCCCTTCTTTGTCATTATGAATAATTTCATTGCTGCAGTTTGGATAAAGTTATGCAAGTCGTCTGGATCAGGGAGATGCTCAATTCACACAGCAGCAAATGGTTTGAAGCTGTGTGGAGTTTCAATGACCTATTCAAAATCTGAAAAAAAAAAAAACAAACTATTCTGTCTTTGCAATTCAGGGGTTTCTTTTCTTTTCTCTTTTCTTTTTTTTTTTCTTTTCTTTTTCTTTTCTTTTCTTTTCTTTTCTTTTCTTTTCTTTTCTTTTCTTTTCTTTTCTTTTCTTTTCTTTTCTTTTCTTTTCTTTTCTTTTCTTTTCCTTTTCTTTTCTTTTCTTTTCTTTTCTTTTCTTTTCCTTTTCTTTTCTTTTCTTTTCTTTTCTTTTCTTTTCTTTTTCTTTTCTTTTCTTTTCTTTTCTTTTCTTTTCTTTTCTTTTCTTTTCTTTTCTTTTCTTTTCTTTTCTTTTCTTTTTCTTTTCTTTTCTTTTCTTTTCTTTTCTTTTCTTTTCTTTTCTTTTCTTTTCTTTTCTTTTTTCTTTTCTTTTCTTTTCTTTTCTTTTCTTTTCTTTTCTTTTCTTTTTTCTTTTCTTTTCTTTTCTTTTCTTTTCTTTTCTTTTCTTTTCTTTTCTTTTCTTTTCTTTTCTTTTCTTTTCTTTTCTTTTCTTTTCTTTTCTTTTCTTTTCTTTTCTCCTTTTCTTTTCTTTTCTTTTCTTTTCTTTTCTTTTCTTTTCTTTTCTTTTCTTTTCTTTTCTTTTCTTTTCTTTTCTTTTCTTTTCTTTTCTTTTCTCTTCTCTTCTCTTTTTCTTTTCTCTTTTCTTTTCTTTTCTCTTCTCTTCTCTTCTCTTCTCTTCTCTTCTCTTCTCTTCTCTTCTCTTCTCTTTTCTTTTCTTTTCTTTTCTTTTCTTTTCTTTTCTTTTTTTAGACATGTTGTTTGTTGTGAGTAAAATCTGTTATATCAACATGGAAGAACTCCATGCCCTTAACTAAAATGAACTATTTTTGCATTTATGTATGAGAAATACACCCTTTTTCAACAATATAATGCTTCTTTGTTTTATTCATGGAGTGTATTTTAATGATTGTGACAGCATAATTCCTTAGATAACTCGTATTTTAAAAGTCTCTTCGTCATAAGACTGCTGTGAATCTTGTGAGTCAGCATTTGACAGTATTCTGCTTTTACAATCTTTGAGGGATCATTTCACCCTCAAACTTCTGGCAATTTTTGTTTGTTTGTTTCCTTTTTTGTTGTTGTTTGTTTTCTTTTCTTTTGTTGTTGGTTTGTTTGGTTCTTTTTTTCCCCCAAAATACATCCTGTATGATCCCAAAGAGGTGGAAAGAGAACGAACAGCTATACTCACAAATAGTGAGAGTTCCCTTTGGAATAGTTTTTCTTCAGGGCTTTGAGATGTCAAAATATTTATGCCTTGTCTTTGGGTTCCCAAGTTATCCTGCTAAAATCTAGTTTCTGTTATGTGGGTCACAACAAAAGCTCTCTGAGTGAATCTGAAAGATCTTATTGTGAAATGCAGGCAATCATTAGAGATTTGTCTTGCAAAAACCTTCTCTATTCATAAGATATAGAAAACCAGTGTGAGAATTTCTAAACATTGTTACATATTTTCCTCTTTCTTAGAAAAGAAATCATTACCTTTGACCACTGTAATGTAACAGAGGAATCAACTTCAAACAAAGAAAAGATAATTTTCTTGACCTTAAGGAGCTATATCAGGATTCAAGTGATTCATATTTATTCTTTGGCACTGATATAAACTTTCAAAGCACCCTTGGCTAATTACTTTCAGCTAAAATGTGGCTCCATTGCTTATATGAATAGCACTCCACAATATGAATCTCCTCACTTTTCTGAATAAGGTTATTTGTGAATTATTCATATGAGTATACTGAAACAATTAGTCATTTTCCTGGAAGGAAAATAATATAAGGGTTCTTCTTTTCTTTTCTTTTCTTTTCTTTTCTTTTCTTTTCTTTTCTTTTCTTTTCTTTTCTTTTCTTTTCTTTTCTTTTCTTTTCTTTTCTTTTCTTTTCTTTTCTTTTCTTTTCTTTTCTTTTCTTTTCTTTTCTCTTTTATTTTATTTTATTTTATTTTATTTTATTTTATTTTATTTTATTTTATTTTATTTTATTTTATTTTCTCTTCTTCTTTTCCCTTCTTTTTTCCTCTCATATTGCTTTTCCTTGCCTTTCTTTGCCTTGTCTTTCCTTACCTTTCCTTTCTTTGCCTTGCCTTCCCTTGCCTTCCCTTCCCCTTCTCTTTCCCCTTCTCCTCCTTTTCCTTTTCTCTTAACAACGAAAGTGTTTCACAGTCTGTTTCAGTTCTCTATTAGAACAAGGTTCCCACTTTATTGTTTAGAAATTAAGCTATAGACCTCCTTGAATCATATCCTCCCTCAGTTCTGCAGCTGTATTTTTAATATATTATGGGGAGCTATGTCTAGTGTGGTTTGCAAGATGTTGTCTCAACATGCAATGGTTTCAGTGATTCCTCCAGGACACTCTACTGCAGTCTAATGCACTGTACTTATTCATAACAACATTTCCTACTAATTGACATACTGACATCGTGCATAGAACATTATACCAAATTTTTAAAAAGGAGCAACCACCTTACTCCCTCTTCTTGGTAGAACATATGTAAGTTTCAATTCATTATCCTCTTGGTCACTGAAAAGTTCAAAGAATTAATGACCTTTTTTTTTTTTTTTCTCCTTCAGGATAAAGAGCTTTACCATATTTGCTCATCAGGTCAGAGACTACCTAACTTAGATTACAGTCTTAGTAACAGTTTCTAGCTTGGACTAGCTGTGTAACAGAATCTTCTAGACAAGCACTTTAGTCCAAAACACACATCAGTTCTTTGATTGTTCCCCTAGATGTCCTCACAGGCTACCCAAAGTCACTCACAGACCTGTGAATGCCCAGTAAACCTTAATTCTTCATGACACTATGATTTCACTACTGCTACAGCCTGTCCCACCAGGCGTTGCTGCTAAGCCCTTGTTATATAAAATTCACAAGTTCACAAGACTTGTTATACAAAATGAAAACCCTGTCAAAGACAACATTTGACCCATCATACATGTCCAGATGACATGAGAAACTATACACAAAAAGACACAGGAAGCTGTTTCAAACCTAACTAAAATGGAGATTGTCTTGACAAAAACATACATAGCGAGTAGGGTTCGCGAAAGAGGGGTGAGGGTTCATGTGCTTTCTGCAGTGTGTTGTACTATACCATCCGAAACACTCAAATAAACTCATGTAAAGGTAGCTCATCTGTCTGTCCCATGCAATGCTCTCTACAACGCAGAGCAGATATACCTGAAATGTTAAATGGTGATATGGACACTTGGTTCTGTGGAGCTATCACATTGAAAGAAAATGTCAAGAGGAAAGATGGGTACAAAACAAAAGAGAATGGGTCATGGACTAAAAAGAAAACATTGATAAAGACATTAGGATCTTCTCTTTTAGTTAGCTTAAATGAAATCTTTATAATTACACATCTCTGGATACAAGTGCTCAAGGAGAAAAAGTGAAGGCTGCTCTGCCCCTTCAGTGGATATTCATCAGCAAAAGAAGAGAAACGAGGCCTTGGCTGCTGCTGGAGTCCCTTTCTACTAGCAGCCTCTCATGATAATGAATTTGCTTTTCTGACTTTGCAGTCCTTTTCTGTTATGGTGAAGTTCTGCTCATTTTCAAGCCATAGACTGACTACTTTCTAGAGGAAAAACATTATCCATATTTTGAGATAATGACTTAAGCTGAAAATATGTTGTCTCAGTAAGCCTCTCATAAGAAACTGAATCCAGCCCTTTTGATGACCAAAGGGTGCTAAGTTACACACAAACACTAAAGTGCACTAAAAAACTTCCAGAGTGGCAAGGACTTGCATCCCACTATATGCTTTGCTACATTTCCATCAGTAACGAATTATAAATAGGTGTCATCAGGTTGATGCACCCTACCCAAACCCTCTATTATTGTAATATCCTACTAGAACTTTGTTATTCATTATCTACAGTATCATTAGCACACTTACTGTCCATGAAAACAATTATATCAGGCTGCATCTGAGGATAATCTGCTGGATATATTAAAAGCTGCTTCTAAAACTCTACAACACTTAACAGCTTTCTCAAAGTTAGTATAACAGATGATTCATGTTGTATCCCTTGCCTTAAAGGATGATGGACCTAATCCAATTTGGTGGTGGGAAGGAGTGAAGCAGACAGCATAATGATGTACAAACACACAGGGTTCCTAGGCACATCTAGAGATGTAACTGTCTGAGTTTGGGGAAAAAAACAGGAGCACTGAAGTGTTATCTCATGGGTAATGCTGGGAGGCTGTAGCTGCACTAAATTCAGGCTAAGGAATGCATTTTCCATTTTCTAAATTGTCGTGTTCCCAATGGGCTCTTAGAGATGCTTTGCAATCTTAAAAAATAAAATTAAAAAAAATAGAAGAGATTCATAGGGCTTCAAAGATCAATTACATTTAAAAATGCTGAATCCTTTTACATTAATGTTCTAATTGTTTTTATTCCAAAGGTTTTCACTCAGATGTCAAATTCAATCTATTTTTCTTCTCTTGGGTCACAGATGCTTAACATTCCTTACTGATACATAATGAACCTTTTCATTTCTCTTTAACATGTAGCTACTGTAAAATTAGTCTTTTGAAATGATTAGCTAAATCTGTTGTTCAGCAGTTGGATGTCAAGGTTTTTGTTGGGTTTTAGGGTTTTTTTTCTGGTTTTGGGTTTCAGGCTTTTTTATATTTTCTATTAAGTCTTTGCTATTACCTGTTATCCTTAGAAAAAAAAATAGAATTAGCAGTAGCACTTAGAGGTCAGCAAGCACCACCAACACAAGTGTGTTGTGAAAATGAAATGTCAAAATCACTGATGTGTAGAATTTCACCCATCTCTTTGAGAATCTCTTTCCCTTTCTCTAATGCAAAATAAGAATGACCAGTGCCTGGTGAGTATTTATCTGAAAAAAAAATATTTTATTCCTAAAGTTCTGAGCTGTGACTAAACAAACATGTTAAAATATCAGAGTGAAAACTGATGCATCAAAATGGAGAGAGGAGTGCAATGCTCTGAAATTATTCAAAGGTCAATGAAATTAGGAGAGACGTAGTCACTAGTAATGATCTCCATGGACACTTACACTCATAGCACCTTTTATAGTAAGAGTGTTTTGGACATTCTTTTATGTTGCTTGGATCAGGACAACCTCCAGACTCGTTTTTGATTAACTGATCCTCAGATCTCGTTGTGTTGTTCTCAATATTCACCTGTAAGCATCTCACCGTGTTATTGTGTTATTGTACATTTGTTTTCACTGTGAAAACAGAATGGGTTCCTATTCCAAAACCTCAATTTGTTGGATGATGTAGGTACTATTGATTAAGATAAAACATCTTGAAAAACATCAGGCTAGAGTGTCTTAAAATGCTACCCTAAGAGACTCAAAGAACATCTGTTACCAGCTGAGGGCTGTTTACAGAGCTACATGGAATGAGCTGCTGGATGTGGTACATCTGAGCTCTGGCTGGCTGCTCCCAACAGTCTTTTGAATCTGATTCAGTAACAGCTTCATTGCCTTGCATGTGGGAGTTACCCTTTTGTCTTTACTTAGCCCAGCTCCCACCAAAGTCAGTAGCAAAACTGCTCAGCTGACTGCAGAAATCTGGTCAGCATTGACGCACTCTGCAAAATTCTTAGCCAGGTCAGAGAAATCCTGTTGCTGGCTTCTCTGGATCTTATCTTTGTTAATAGTCTCAGAACTGAAGCTAAGAATGATGTGAGGTACCCAAAACTCACTAAATCTTTCTCACCTCTTAAACATTTTACTGCTCAAGAAATCTTGTCACTGGGATAAATAATATCTTCAGTGAACGAAGAAGGAATCAATCATAATTTTCAAAACAACATTTTCTGTGAATAGTGAAGGGATTTAAATAGTATGTAGAAAGAAAAACAAAACAAAACAAAAACCAGCCAAACAAACCAAACAACAAAACAACAAACAACAAATAAAGCAAACAAAAACAATGCTTCCAAATCAGTAAGTTCATACCTTTAGAAAAGATTGTTAATTGTATTGAAGGTTTGTCAGGCTTACCCAAGTGTGTAGGTTGCTGCAAGAGAGTAAGCATTTGCTGCACTGACCATTGGCAGCTATCAACTGCTCTAAGGGAAATCCCTGATGCTTACAACCCTATTCTCTTGGACTGGCTGATACAACCGTGGCACACTGAAAGTGGAAGATGATCTTCCCTGGGCTGCCCAGTTCTTTGAGATAGAAATGAACAAAGTTGCCCTCCAGCACAGAGTCTTGTTGCATACTCAACATGTCACATTTTTCAAGAAAATGTCAAGACTGGTGACCACTTGTAGTTAATTCCCATAAAATTTAATAAATTATTTGTCTGCTCCTTCAGAAAGAAAATATATTTGCTGCAGTGATTTTAAGAGTTTCTCTGTTCTTAGTGCTTGAGAGGCCTATGTATAAAATACTGGAAGGCAAGAAAGCTGGGTATCTGGATATTGGTGCTTGCAAGATTAACAGAAATGTGACACATGATTGAAGAGCAGTGACATTATCTAGAGCCAAGTCTTGTGCATGCAAGCAGATCCTGCCCAAGATTGAATGTGCACATCAGCTAGTACACTTGGCTGGCCGTGCTCCCTCTTTCTCACAGCTCTCAATGCAGAAAGCTGAGACATTCTACATAAAATGCAATGTCCCACTTTGCATATAATTTGATTTTTATTGTCCTATTTACATAAATTCCCTGCCATTAAATCCTTCGTTTCTTCACTCTTTCTCCTGCCAAATTTGTAACTCTTCTTCTTCTGTAAGTTTCCACTCCTCCTGCAAGCTTCTGTTGTCATTAGGAAACATCAATAATCAGTCAGCAGCATCAAGACCTCTACCTGGCCCAGGCTGGCCTTGAAATCAAGGCACAAGCACATCTAGCACCCCACCCCACTCTGGGACAGGGGCCTTGCTTACTGTAAAGTGAGAGAACAAGATCCAGCAAAAGCATCAGTACACTGAAATAGCTATTTTGCTACCTTGTTTTGAGCAGTAAGATATGAAGGCAATACTGTTTCTACAACACTTTTCAAAATATTTCACTATTAAATATTCAGCTCTGTAGATCAGATCCAAAGGAACCAAAGAAAACACAGAGAATGAAAAGGCCTTTTAAATGTCCTAGTCCATCACTTTTTCGATACAGAATTTTTTCTTGGATTTTGTCCAGTCCGGTCTTAATTGTCCCAGCACTTTCCTTCAGAGGCTGTTTTCCTGCCAAAGACATTTAGGCAGATGGTATTAGCAAGTCAGGGAAAAAAGGACATTTCCTGTTTTGCATTCCTCCAAAGATACATTGGGGTACTTTTTTGATATTTGGCCATGATATGTGATTTTTCTGCTGCTTCAATTTAATATATTTTAGAAACCACATCTTCATCTCTTAGTTCTCAGCCTATACTCCCATCAACTCCCAGTCACACAATTCACTTGGTGGAAATCAGAAAAAAAGATATTTTGACATTATGAAGTTTGCCCTGGGACTGGGTTCTAATATACATTGTGATGCATTATAATCCTTTCTATGTTTTATACTTTAATTACATTATATGTATTACACTATTATGAATTTATGTAACTGTAATACATATAAT
Source organism: Indicator indicator (assembly GCF_027791375.1). Taxonomy (NCBI): domain Eukaryota; kingdom Metazoa; phylum Chordata; class Aves; order Piciformes; family Indicatoridae; genus Indicator; species Indicator indicator. The sequence goes on along the minus strand of NC_072021.1, from coordinate 18,588,692 downwards.
CTATATGTAATACATATACATACAATCTATATGTATTACATATGATGCATTATATTTATCACAACATAAATAACAGTGTCATGTTATGTCATAGCATAGTACTTGGATTTACATATTATTTGAAATATAAGTACAGGCAAAAAAAACTACAAAGAGCAGAATCTTTATTTTTCTCCAAAAAATCTTAATTCTGACTCATCTGAGCCATCTGTATGTGACTCAAAAGCCCCATATCCAAGTTCTTACAATACTGTCCTTTGAAGCATCAAAGGGAAAAAAAAATATTAGCTGGACACAGGGCTGGACTATTTAATTGCAGGCTTTTCTTGTTGAGGTGCTGTCTACTCCTGACCATGTATACCATGTATATAGCATCTGTTTTTAGGCAGTTACATTTCTATTCTGATCATCAGTTTACCTGTATTGCTAGCTGAGATAGCTGGAATTAGTATATGGAATCAGGTTGTTCTTATCTATGGCCTTTGAATTTGCTGAATATGAGAAGATTAAACTTGAATGTTTGTGGCCTGCCAGCTCAAACTGCAATTTACTTCTTAGTATTATTCATTACTATCCTTTATATTTTCATGTCACTTCTTTAAGGTGAAAATTGTTGCATTTTTACCAGCACATCTGCACAATCCCCACACATTTACTTTTGGGATTACCTCCTGTGACATTTTTGGCTACTTACAATAGCAAATCAGACCAAGTTAAATAAAGCTGTGCTAGAGAACTTGCCATTTCATTCTGCATCATTTTTTCCCTTTATGCAATAAAAGTGAAACATTATAAATCTAATGGAACATGTGGATTTTTACATGCATTGTAAAATCCACAAAATCCCATATTCTGAACAGATAAGACCATAATTACTTGCATTTTTCCCCAAAGTGCTCTGCATAGGTATTATTCCATACAATTTTCCCCATTTTAAAATACTTATTTCAGTTCCTTTCTAATCTTAGCTATTCTTTGTTGTGATTCTTTATTGTTTAGATTCTTTGTCTTTTGTCAGAGAATTAACCAGCCTGTGCAAAAGAAATGGAAACATTTATTCTCAAATTCATTGTATCTGATAGAGTCAACATTTTTTAATGCATTGATTTTTTCCATGCTCAGCTCTAAAAGCCATGAAGCCTAAGGCTTCTTTAAAAAATAAAATTATGAAATAAAAAAAAAGAGAGAGAGAAAGCCTTTTACATGAACAGTAAGCTCAAATCTTAATTACCTGTAGATATCTAGAGATAGTTTCAAGCATTCACACAGGTGAAGAGGGCTTGCTTATGTCACCTTCCTGTAATTATATGAAGATGGGAGTGGAAGCCATTGACACATGGCAAATGAAACCGATCTTGAAGAGGGCACTGTTATAAAGAATCAGTGAAGTATGCACTGCTAGACTTTGACCTTCATGCAGCAGGAGGCAATGAAACAAAATTCTTTGATTTAAGAGAGAGTTTTAAAATGAGAATTAGATAGTTTATGAATCACAGAGGACCAGGATTGCAGCTAGCACTGCACAGGGATGCTAGAAGAGAAGAGAAGGTTGTAAAGAACCATCCCTTCCCTTGCCTCACTCTTGGTCCTTGGACTCCCTGGATGTGAAGACTCAAGCAGAGATAAAGGACTGGAAATCCCAAGGAGTATAGAAAAGGGCAATATTCCTTTCATTTTCTGGGCTAACTGACAGAGCAAGGTCAGTGAAAAAACAGCATGGTGGGGAAAAGGAAAATACCACCTTTACTTTAAATGCTCTTACAGGGTATTCTCAGTCCCCATGGGCTCCCTAAATTCCTACCCCACCTTAATCCAAACTTGGAATATCTCCAGTGGCAAAAAATTCACTGTTTCAAACTGGGCTGTAGCCTTCTGAGGATCTGTAAAATACAAAAGATAGCTAAGAAAACTACACTTGCTTTCAGTAGGCTTCAATTTTCTGAATAGAGTTTGGATAATTTGAAGACTGACAAATCAGGAAAGACTGACAGCTAAAATCCTGCCCTAATATTTATTTATTTATTTTCAAAATCTCTAAGCTCCCTTTTTCATGTATTCCTAGCACCTATTCAGTTCTATCTATGTCTCTGAAGCACAATGTTATGGTGCATTTCAAAATCTCTTGAACACCTCTGCTGGCAGTCATCCTACAGAATGCCAGTCTCTCCTTCGCAAGATTGCTCCACTACTTGTAGGCAATAACAAAGCAAATTTCTGGCTTAAGTCAGGAACTCTTCAAGGTAAAATACAAACTTGTTTACATGACACGCCACTTGCTGGATGGAGCAAAATATTATGGGGCTTGAAGTTCAGACTGTAACATGACAGGCTTCCTGTTTCAGTTGCTGCTTCCAGTTTCTGGGTTTGGGATGTTGTGCTTTTCCACTGGGCAGGCTGCAGGTCTGTGGGTAGGGGGTGGTCTCTTGGTTCTGCTGCTCCTTCTGCATTTTGTTGTGTTTTTTCTGCAAATAAGCTAAGATAATTGTGTATTGTATTGTCTCATTTTTCTAAGTAAATCTCTTTATTTCAACCCCGGATTTATTTTTATTTGTTGTGTGTGTTTGTGTGTTACTTCCCCTAGTTCTGTGCCGGGGAGAGCTGGCTGTGTTAGCCCACTACAAGGTAACATTTAGATTAACCAAGGATGGGCATCTCTTACAAATGTTCCACAATGTGACAAATGATTAAATTCTCTGCCTGTGCAGGGTAGGTCATGCCCTTAGCACCACGCATAGTTATGTTTACTTTGGTTATACCAATTTTACATTCACACCTGACATGGAAATCCTGCTACTGCATGCTCCAGCACTTCTTTCCCCATAAGTTCTTCACTACGACAATAAACAGTCAAGCACATTCAAAATGCTGCAGTCAAAGAGAAACATAAATATTTCATCATGCATGCACTGACTCTTAGAAAAATGTGAACAAATTAAGGTTCTCACATCTCGCTTGTGAGATCAGTATTTTATCTTCTCTCTATTAAAAAAATAATAATCAGAGAAATGCTGTAAACTAACAGGAGGTCTCCTGAGCAACATGCAGCATGTCATTAGTGTGCTATTTATATCACACACCGAGCCCCAGAAGTCATGGTATAAGGAAAGGGTATGCAATAATTAGTGCCGGAAGAGTATTGAGTTCAATGTGAAAATGAAACAAGTACTAATCATCCAGATGGTGTCATGTCTCCAGAGTTCCACTCTGACTGAGGATTATTAATCTTTCTTTTAAAAATTTTTGTTCTTTTTAATGCAACCAACAGAAAAAATAAATGCAAAGGTTGAAGAGGCAATGCAGTATAATTTATTATCGCTGTTAATTAGTGGGCAATGACGATGCCTGGAGATCTAAGAGAACAGAAAGCAAGTCCCTGTTGTGCTGAATACAGGGAGATGGTCCCAGCTAATCATCATGAAGAAGATCACAGGAAAAGTGGCTTAGGCATAGAGCAAAGGATAGCTGAAATCTCTGTCATATGATAAACATTTTGTGACACCCTTTTCATTTCCACCATCGTTTTAAGCCCTCCCCTGCTTTGTCACCACTTCTCACTCTTACAACTTTTCTTTTGCTCCTGATTTCCTTCTCCAAAGCTCTGCTCCAAGCCTGTGACCTTGGATTTGTGCAAGAATCCTGATTATGTTCCCTTTCCTCCTCTTTCAATAGCTCTTTTGAAAACAGCACTTTTCCAACCAATTCCTTCCTGCTTCACAGAATCCACAAGACCATTAGCAATTTATAGCACTGTATAAGTATATGATCAGAGTCATCTGTGAGGCTAAAATCTGCTTTTAGAAACCAATATTCTGCTTTTGCTGAAGTCAGAGAACTAACATGGTTATTAATGAGGGCAGATTCTGATGCATGTTCTTTTCTGTATTTTCAGACACATTAAAGCCAGACCTAGCACCTCCTACTGTGATACACCACCATCAACAAAACAGGATAAAGTTTCCTTTGCCCTATATTCTGTGTTAACTTGAGGTTTATTTGCCCCTTACTAAAACAGAAGATACTATTAATATTGTTGGTGTTACTATTATTGTTAATATTACTATTAATCATATTCTCTTTGTGTTCTACATTTTGTTGGCCACAGTAGTGCTTCCTTCAATAGGGGTTACTTGATGCCATGCAGGACAAAGAACTGAATTCCTCACAATCAGAACTAATGCTTCTAATAGGTGTTACTTTTACTGTTAGACAACATCGGGGGGGAAATAAAATAAAATTAAAAAAAAAAAAAAGTATTTGGTTGTTCTTGTTGCTGCTGTTCTTATTTAGCCATTTAGAAGATTAAAAACCTGCAAGCCTGACTTCAGTCACTTATGACCACAGTACCTGCATATAGCTCCATAACCATCAAGATATACACTTGACATGATACCTATGTTGCAAACAAGTGGGTAATCAGATGCATAGCAGTCATATTTGGGTTGAGGAGACCAGAATTTCATTTTCTGTCATGCAAAAGATTTCCTCATGTTTAACAGAAGAGGTCTCATAAGAGAAGATGACACAGGAAGCAAGAAAAAGAGGGGAAATGTTGGCTGGATATTTTCTTTCACTAGATGCTCAGGATTTAGAGCCTCTGCTTGTCAATTCTTTACCTGTAAAATGGGAATACTTTATTTCAGGAGGTGTAGCAGACATAGATAATCAAAGATATCAGCTGCTCTGACCTTAAAATAGGGAGAGGCTGTAAAAGACTTTCAGAGGAAGAAAAGAAGGGCAGCTTCTCAACATCTAAGTCTTAACAGGTTTTCAGCCAAATTGCCACCCTGAATTAAGCACCTGAGCTTCCTGTCCGATGACTGGAGAAAGAGTAAAAACTGATTTCATATAGCACCCCTTCCACCTGAGGCAGAAGTAAGAATTTCTGAGGAGAGGAGTGTTAAATCTGTCTCTTCCTTGGACGTGAACTGCTTTCAGGCTTTAGTCATTCTTAGTCTTCGCTGGACGATTGCCTCCTATTGAGTATACGACTGGAGGAGGTCTAGTGTGGAGCCACAAACTTGAGGTTGCAGCTGGTTATGTGCAAATGCCAGTTGTTTTTCAGGAAGGAGAAAAAGAAGTGTTATTTTTAAAACTCAAAACTTCCAGAAGAGTACTAGACCTCACTTCAAATGCTCCACTTATTTTGATACTTTTCTAATGTGGGCAGAAATTATTACACAGAGGCTTCACCATATGCCTTTCCTCATTAACTGGGCACTAACCAGCCACTTTACATAGCTCTAAAACACCACCTTCCTCTATGACTTTAGCTATGGGTCTGGGAATGAAGAACTAGACAAAACAGTTTACTGTTGTTAATGCTCCTGATTAACAGTGCAATGAACTGTTCATCTTGTCAGCAAGCACAGGAGTACAAAAGGTGAGTGAGTTTGCTGCCATTTGCCCAGACAGATGTCTTCTGTGCCAAACTTCTTTGCATTCATGAGATACATTACTTTCAGTCATGTAAGGGGTTGAACCATCACTGTTTACCATTGAGGTTGTGGAAGTTGAAGGTTATTTGGTGGTGGCAATTGAAAGGGCTAAATTTTTACGGGAATGTTCTGCTTTTGCTATCACTTGTGTACATGAAACTCCCCTGGATCTCCAGACATTGATTTGTATTTTTGGTTTTCATCTTCTGCAAAAGAAACAGTGAAGAAATCAGTCAAGAATAGCCTGCAGTGTGAGGTCTGAGATGCCTGCCTCTGCTCCTTACTGTGGCAGAGGGCCTACCTATGTGGTATGAATCCAAATACTTGTCTGTGGAGCACTTTTTTTCCTTCCTTAACGAAAAGCATACTGATGTTTCATCAATAAGTCTAATGGTGGCCAGTACAACAGGTTGGGGAAATCAAATTTTACCTCAGTCTTTACAGAACCTCAAAAAACAAGTGCATCAGAATGCAAAGGGAAAAGCAGTAACTATATCTTTATAATAGCTTCTCTTCAGTAAGAGCACAGGTCAATGGAGTCAGTGAGATGACTTTCAGTAGTAGTAGCAGGAATAAGACAGGGCTGCTCTTCATACTTGCTGTGAACAGAGGCTTTTTCCACTCAGTAACTTACAAATAGTTAATCCAGGCCCACCAATATCAATTGCCTGTCTTGCTCACTCCAAGCTGGAACACTCAGCTAAGACTACCACTAAATTATATCCCTAAGCATTCATTTGCATGTCTTTTAAATACATCCAAATATGGTGACTCAACCACTTCCACAGGCAGCCTGTTCCAATGCTTAATAACCCTTTCAATGAAGATATTTTTATGATATCTAATCTAAATCTCCCCTGGAAAAACCTGAGGCCATTTCATCTTCTCCTGTCACTTGTTACTTGGGAGAAGAGACCCACTCTCATGAGGAAGAGTTAAATGAAAAGGCACAGAGAACAAACCAGAAAGCATTGTCATGCTAATCTATAAAATATTAACACTCCTTTATCTGATATACTAAACGTAATTCAGTATTGGGACTAGAGTCATTTAACATCTTTGTCAGCAACATGGACAGTGGAATTGAGTGCACTCTCAGCAAGTTTGCTGTGTGGTCCAGCTGACACACTGGAAGGAAGGGATGCCATCCAGAGGGACTTAGACAGGCTTGGGAGGTGAACCAAATCCAATCTCATGAACTTTGACAAGGCCAGGTGTAAGATCCTACACCTGTGTCAGGGCAATCCCAAGCATAAATATAGGCTGGGCAAGAAATGGCTTGAGACCAATCTTGAGAAGGACTTGGGGGTGTCAGCTGATGAAAAACTCAACATGAGCCAGTAATGTGCCCTCGAAGCCCAGAAGGTCAACTGTATCCTGGGCTGCATCAAAAGAAGTGTGACCAGTTGGATAAGGGAGGTGATTCTCCCCCTCTGCTTGCTCTTTTGAGACCCCACCTGAAGTACTGTATCCAGTGCTGGTGCCCCCAGCATAAGAAGGATGTTGAACTGCTGGAACAGGTCAAGAGGAGGGTCACAAAGATGATCAGAGGGATGGAGCTCCTTCCCTAGGGGCACAGACTGTGAGAATTGGGGCTGTTCATCCTGGAGAAGAGAAGGCTCAGGGGTGACCTTATAGCAGCCTTCCAGCGCCCCCCGAAGGAGGCATACAGGATAGCTAGAGAGGGACTGTTTACAAGGGCTTGGAGTGACAGCATGAGAGGAATAGATTGAAGCTTGAGGAGGGTAGATTTAGCCTAGACATTAGAAAGAACTCCTTTACAGTAAAGATAGTGAGACACTGGAATGGATTGTCCAAGGAGGTTGCAGATACTCTCTCCCTGGAGAAGTTCAAGGCCAGGTTGGACACACTCTTGAGCAACTTGGTCTAGCAGAAGTTGTCCCTGCCCATAACATGGGGTAAAGATGAACTGGAACTGGAAGAAATGCACAAAAGGAAAAAAAAAATTGATAGGATGAATCATCGCCTATATGGACATGTATGAAACAGAAAATGTGTTTGTCTGGAAAAGAGGTGATAGATGGTGAGTGATATGATAGCACAGAATGTAAGTCTTGCAGGTAGGAAAGAGATAATGATCATACATTATTTCTCATAATGTAAGAATAAGGGGGAGTAGAGGCACAAGTGAAATTATGAGGCAGGTATTCATCAAACATCAAATGGGTTTGCATTTTCATATAGTGCCCAGGAACATAGTGGAGCTCACTGAAACACAGTATCAGAAATGCCAATATGTGATTAGACAGGTTCTTGGAAACAAGGTCTATCAACATCTTTTAAACATAAATACATAGGTCCAGTGCTCAGAGAAATACTCAAAATGCTGGTTCCAGGGTCAGAGGATGGTGCATCAGGAGAAATGTCACCCTTGACTTTTCCCATCTTGTTTCCTTCACCAGCTGTCAGGAACAGGTTACTGTTCTAGCAGGCTTTAGTTTCACCAAGAAAAGTCATTCTTTGGTGCACAAGTGCACCATAATCACATCAGTGATTACATTAATATCACTACATTAATAATGACATTGACATATAGTACTTGGTATTACTTGCATTCAAAGAAATGTTAAGGAAGCAGAAATTAAGAACAGGATCTTTTTCCACCCACATTTTTCCATGATAGCTACTTCAGTTACTGCATGTTGATCAGGAAATAACTGCACAGCCTGAAGTCAAGGAAACACAGAGACACAGTTATGAGATAAATCTTTATTTCCTAGAAAACCAAGTTTCAATCCTCTCAGTCTTTTCAGGACTTCTGCTGTGCAGATATCTGTACTCCTGCTGATTTGTGTTGGCGTTTTGCAACATTCAGCAGTCCTTCCTTTGCTGTCTCTACTTCATCTATCACTGTGTTCGGTTTGTTAATTAAGCAAAGGCATAGACAGAAAGGGTTCTTTCAGTCTCCCTGCAATCCACCCTAATCACATGAGTAATGCATAGCAGAAGTAGGAAAGACTATGGCTTCACAGTCCTTATCCTGAGAACAATGGATAGTTAGAAAGACCTAGGAGCAGACTTGAAGCTGGATTTCCCATGTTGTCTGCAAAGCACAATGGGCACGTGTGCTTGCTCAAAGTGGCCATGTCTAAGCTAATAAGCCTTGCTGAGTAGTCCCATAATAGTTATTCATTAGCACAAATTCTCTAGCCAGCTGACTGGCTCCCACAGCAAAACTGATTTTAACCCATTGCCTTTCTTTCTGCTGCTAACATGTGAAAAGGTTCCAAAATAAGACTTGAACCATAACTGTAAGATCAAGCTGCCTTACTCATTAGGAGAGAAGTGGAGAAGAGGCATAGGAAAACAAACAGAATCTTAGAGACCCTGGTCAAACATGCTGCTAACACTAGAGATGTGATCTATCAAGCAGCTCATTCTTCAGTAATACTCTACACTTTGGCCATTGGGCCTCTCAAAACCTACATGCTATAGATAAGTATTTAACCTTCTGTGCCTTGTTATGCCTTGATTGGCACAGCTGCTGTCTCAGCAGCAGTGACAAGGAGCTTGGAGGTCAGCTGGCCTTCACAGTGGTGCACTTAACAAACCATTAGCATAAATGGTGAAAGGATATATTCCTGCCTGAGTATGTGCTTCCTTCACTCTGTACAGATCCAGAATATTCTGAAGCCCTTCCACTTATTCCCTGGAGATTTCAATGTTAGCAATTAACATAAGGCAAAAAAAAAAACCCAGTTGTGATAGTAATAAAAGAAAGGAAAAGTAATTTTTTGCTTCCTTATCCTCTTCTCTTGTTGAATAGATTTTTACTACTCCTTGCTTCTTTCGGTTCCAACTGCTGGCATCTGTGTAGAACTTCTGCTTTGAATCATTTTTGGGCATGAACACAGGAAGCTTGAAACACCTCAGTGAAATGAACACGGTACAACAAAATAACAGCAGTTAGGAGGGTTAGCAAAAGCAATGGTATTGTCAATTTTTCAGTTCCTTCTAGAAGGATTATGAGATGTGAAAAATTAATGGATCCCTTCCTGGTGTTACCTGTGCAACTCATGGGTGGTCAGCAAACCTCAGTGAGTCCTTCTTTATGCTGGGCTGATAGGAACATAAGATAATTCAGGAAAGAGGACCTATGAAGGTCATCTAGTCCAACTTAAACAAAGGTCAGCTATGTGGTCAGAATCCATATTCTTTCGGGTTTTGTATCCAAGATATTTGGGTCTTGAAAGAAAAATCAAATACAAGGTGCACACATATCTTTGAGATCTCTGTGAGTTTATTAAATTAGAGGTTAGATGATGAAGTTTCCTGCAATAACAGACTTGAGAGAATTACTCAGAAGAAGTCTTTCAGATCTAGTCCCAGTGACTCACAAGAAGTAAATAAATTACACTCTGATTAGTCTTGAAATCCTGCATCTTGAATAAAAATCCCAGTAAGAAATCCACTGTGCCTAAATGATTACTGTCACCCAGGTCACTTCTCTTCTCTTAATTTACTTTTTTCTCCTGTGATGGAGTGATAAAATAAACACCTTAATTACCTAGTGTGAATTCCATTCTGAGGAAGACCTGAGCCTGACAGTTTGGTTCCTAATTCACAACCATTTCTTCTCATGAAAACTAGAAAACTAGCATCTACTCTTTTTCTCAGTGTGGAGCTGAGGGATGTTTTAAGATGGAAAGGCTGAGAAAAATCCAAAGTCTATTGCCTTAAATATACCAAACAAATTAAGTTTGTTTGCACATGGGAAAAATAAAGCAAAACACTAATACAGACTTAATTGTTCTAAAGAATCTCAGAGGTATAAGACCTAAAACTTGCACCTGTTCAGAGGGAATGGAATTACTTTTTCTGTTCCAAACAGTTTATCTAAGTTTAGGTACCAGGAACTTGGCTAGGCACAATATTTTACAGTAATGTGATAGGCACACTTATCTTATACTTGAATGCAGTTTTATAGAAAGTGAATGAAAATACAGCAAACTAACTGCTTCCTCCCCAATAAAAGGCTGTATATGCTTCATGATTTTCTAAGGGAAAAAATTATCCCAGTTTTTGTGAGAGGCGTGTGGCTCTGAGGCCAAATTCAGTGTGAAAATGTTGTATTTGGTTTAAAGGACTGGTACACCAAATGAAATTAGAAGAAAAAAAAAAGAGGGAGAGATCAATGACAGCAAGGTCAGTGTTTTCTTAACAGCTACCTCTAAATTACTCAATTCATTTCGAATTTGTAAATGTTGAATTCCCTTTAAGATGCAAGTTTGGCCTCTGCTGTGGAGACAGCTAAGCAAGATGGAGTTCATACTTAGTTCAACAAATGGAAGACAAGGAACAGTCTTGCAGAAGAAACAAGGACAAATCTCAATCATTAACACAGGAAATAAAGCCAATTCTATAACATGAGGGCAATAAGGGGTAGAATTACATTTATACATTTTAATTTTAAGTCTGTTCCTAAAGCCAAGTACTGCTTCCATACATTTTTGGAGGCACTTAAAGTTCACCAATGTGACTACTTTCAGTCCAGAATATCTCACTAGCCTGCAAGTTCTATCTCTGAGCAAATGGAGGAGCACTTTTTTTTTTTTTTTTTCTGTGTTGTTTGTTGAACAGTTCAACTTCTGATTAACAAACAAGCTTTACTGGGATTCAGAAATTAGTCATTTCTCCTCTCATTTTTCTTCTCTATGACCTTCTTGTGAAAGTATTCTCAGAGCATATCCAACACATCAGATAAAGAAGGTAACACTTTAAAAGAAAATGTAGTTTGAGGAAATTCATACTGTTGTAAAATTTCCCAATGGTCAGGCAGATCCTGACCCTTAGCAGATTTGATTTTGATTATTTCATCAGGAGTAAGGATCTCAAAGCTATACCCTCCTGGCAAATGCCCTGTCTCCCAGGAACAAGGTAGGCTGGGTAGAAAGATGATGAAATCCTGTCACTGTACAGTAAAACCTAGAAGAACATTTTAAAGCTTTTTTTTTAGATAAGAAAGGAGCATTATTGGGAATAATATTGCGTAGCCCAATAGTAAGGAGGGAAAGGAGGGAAGTGGCATTTCCCCCTCTCCCTGTCAGCTGAAAAGAAAAAAAAAGTTGAAACATTTAATCTGTTCTACAGTACTAAAGAAATTTGAGCAAGAACTTTTGTCTCTCTGCAGAACCATGGTGTAAATCCATGGAGTAAGACTTTGCACTCAAGGTCAGGATGGAATCCTCTGCATTGCCTTCTAAGTCCCTAACTTCAACAGTTCCCCATGCTGCACCCAAGAATCATCTAAAAGACTTTTAGTTGTACCCAGCAAAGCTATTCTAGAGAAAGTAGTAACAGTTAAATATCACTGATAAGTGCCTGCTTGTACTTGAGAACATTCCTTGGCCCAGTATAGTTTACTCTTCGTTGCCAAAAGAGGCTGATATGCAGAGTGTCTTGCTCCCCAAGCAAGACAGACAAAATTTATAAAGACTAAGAAAGCCCATCACCTTTTTTAGGTCATAATAAAGGGAAGCTATGCTTCCTGGAAGAGTTGTGTGATAGGATTGCTTTTACTGAAGGGAGAGTATGTGTATGGAGGCACTGGCATTAATTCCTACTCATAATTTTAGCAGTGGCTAGAAAGAGAAATGTGAGTCAAAAAGAAAGTTCCTTCTTAAAGATTATTATTTTATTTAGCTCTGTAGCTTTTTCATCATTAAATCTCATTTGGCAGGGAAAAGTGCCTTCTCACAGATGTACATTTTATAATAGGCATCTCAATGATGCAAGGACTAAAGGAAAGCATTTCTGTCTTAAGTACACTTATCTCTCAAATGACCAGTCAGCATATGCAGTCAGAATATTCAGTTACTGTAATTTAGTGCACTACAGAACACAGAGTACTGAGAAGCAGAAGTCAATAAGAATATTTAATAAACAGGAGAAGAACAGGAAGACTACACTGAATTATTGCCAGCTTGTTATCCTTACGGGTCCTATTCTATCCTGTTTACTCTCCTCAAAAACTAATTTTCCTTTATTTCAGTTAGGCATTCAACCTTCTTCACCATTCACAGCAATTGCCTCTTCAGAAAATAGACAGGGGAAATACAGTGAAACATAGTCTGCCTTAGTCTTTCTGGGGCTTGCAACATTCTGCCTTTTGTACAATTTACTCATAGGTTCATATCAAAGGAGACCTAACTTCCATCCACCCCCCCCCCCCCTTTTTTGTTTTTTTTACATTGTAATTTGCCTTTTTATTCATGCAGTGTAATGCTAGCTTTAAGCATATTTTTACTGTGCTAATTGCTTAAAGTTGGGAAGGAGCAAAAACAACAATCAAAAAAAAAAAAAAAAAAAAAAGAAATATCCACCCAAAAATAAAGAATAACATTTTAGGTCCATCCTGTTAGCTGAGTGCCACAATGTCATCCTTAGTCAATTTCTTGGCTACCATGTTCTCCCCAGAGAGTCAGTGTTCATAACAGATGAGGACAAAGGAACTTAACCAGTAATTGCAGCGGGGATTTCTGATCTCAATGACAGCATGGGAGGTCATGAACAAGACCTCAGGACCCATCTGTTAAGTCTGGGTTTCTGTTAGAAAAGCAGGCAGAAGTATTCAACAGAAGAATTCAACAGCTCTTCATGTCCTGAATGCCTGACTTCCTTCCCTTATGGAATTGCTCACCTTGACCTTTAGAGGTGGTCAGACACCTGTGCTGCAAAAAAATGGCCCTGTAAGGTTGAAACACTAGACACAAACATCAAAGCAGTATTCCTTCACTCACCTAAAGACCCAGGCACTAAGGTCATTTCTTCTGTTGCGTTGGAGTGTTCAGAAGGTTTAACCACTGACACTTGCTTGCCCTTCACAGGGCATTCTATACATTCAGGGAAAAAAAATGTTTTGTGCAAAAAGTAAGTCAGCTACATGATTAAAACTAGCCATTTAAAAATGTATAGCTCTAACTCACCACACATTTACATCCACATAAGGAACTGTAAAAAATAGGATTTTTTACTGACTGTCACAGGATTAACTTCACTTGTTATTAAGCCATAGGTTGAACCATATGAACTCTCAAAGCTGACTCCTGGTCACCTCAGAGAGAAAAAAAAAATCTGGCTATGAAAGAGATGGATCATATCTGACTCCTGTGCATTGGGTAAACACTAGTAAATCCGTATTGTGCCATCCCAAGGAGTCAGCTAAGGATGGCCACCCTCGTCACACAGCACAGAGGTGCTCCCAAGCAGTATGTGAATGTATCCACACAACTGTGCTGTTACCTCTCTGGAAAATTGGGAAACTTGTGGACTTGGATTTCTGAGTGCCTTCTAATTTGAAAATATGGCTGTTAAAGTTCAGCGTTTAGGTTTTCTGCCTAGCTTTGCATATTCATGTAAATACATAAAATGAGTTATTTTGGAGGTTGCAGTCTTCCCCTGTCACTATCCATTCGCCTTTTGGAGTAGGGAGAAATCCCAGAACTCGGTGGTGAGGAGAGAAAAGACAATTCTCCATTTTACATTTGCTGACATAAATTGAAACATTCCTAGTAGAGTGAAGAACTAACAACAAGGGCATTTCACACAGCAAGTTTGAGGACATTATATACCCTGGGCTAAATTTGACCAGAAGACTGTTTTGCATTATGAAACTTTTGTGTTGCATAGGAGAGAATTTAATTATTCATGGTAGTTTTTAAAAAGATCTAACTCTTTCTGCCTGCAACAGATCAAGAAGTGGGTCCACAGATTCAAGAAGAGATGAACCTCCAATAGAGATAGATCCCAGGGCAGTCCTGAGTTTCTAGATGTGTAGCCACTGCTCAAGAAGAAATGTGAAATCCTGTACTATGGTCTACATAGAGCCTGTACACTTGCCTTTGTGTAGGGAGAGATGAGGACTGAGATGAAAAATGTGTGTGCTAAGGAAATCTCTGCCTTCCCCTGAATCACTTCAGCTCCCCTTGCTGAATTACTCCTGCACAGACAATGTGTTTTCTTATTGGTTTTCTTCTCCCACACTCTCTTTTCTGTCGCTTTCTTTCTTTCCTTGCCTATTTTATGGAACGCAACGTTTCCCATTACTTTTACCTGAGTTCTCACAGAAGTTTCTCTAATCTCTTGCCCTGGCTGACCTGAGCTGGAAAGTAAGCTTTGATATATTTCAAGACACCGATCACTAATGGAGAAGTAAGGGAACCCAGCTCACGCCATATTGCATTTTCACCCCAAGAGTAAACTTGTCATAGATTTTTTTTTCTTTCTCTATCTTCTGCCTTTTATAAAACCTAACCTTGCACAGAAGGAATGTCTCTGAAACAAGTCTCAAGGGCTTATAGCAAATTCCTGTTTGAAACAGCTCTGGTGATCCTGCTCTGGCAGGGGGGTTGGACTAAATGATCTCTCAAGGTCCCTTCCAGCCCCTAGGATTCTGTGATTCTGTAACCAATGCACAAGCCAGTCCAAGTGTACATCTAATGTTGAGGTCAACCTTCTCATAAGCAAGATGATCCTGAACTGGAGTTTTGTTGTAAGTGGAACACTCATCTTCAAGGATTAGTTTGACACCAGTGAAGTCAGCTTAAGTAAAAGTCAGCCTTTGGGACCTGAAATTCATCCTTGCACCATGATAACCAGCAGCACTGAGAATTTTCTCAATGGTTTCTTGTGGAAACCTGAACTCTATTGTTCACATGGTATGGAGAGTCAACAGCATTTAAATAAATACAAATGTAATAGTATGAGACAGTTATTGGATAACAGCATCTGCTCTCAATACATGACCCTCATTACAGCTAACAGGGAATACACACACACACATGATTATGGGGAAGATACATCATGCCAGGACCGACAGGTTTCACCTGCTGTTGTCAGGGGCCAAGCTTTTCAAATTTAGCTTTAGTCAAACAGAGCTCTCCATGGAAGAAAAAAAAGCAACCCAGCTCTTTGTGTCCCAGCATTTTCTTGTTAGAGGCTAAGCAAGGGATGTTTGGGCTATACCCAGTGGGCTCAGGGACACTATTGGGTCAAACAGATCAATAAATGAGATGTTATCACCAATTATATCAGTGAAGCAAACTGCTTATCTTTAAAATGAAGAAAGTCCATATCTTACACAGATCTACTCTCCCATGGGTCATTGTCAGCACTGTCTTGGGGCAAATCTAGGCCACATTGCATAAAAAGAAGGGAAAAAAAGATACTCAAGTCACTCTTTAAGCAACACCAGGGCTCTGTTCACTTCCAGTGGGATTAATGGGAAAAATCCATAGGCCTCAACAGGTTAGAATTTAATGTGTATTAAAATAATTTAATAATCAGAAGAGAGATTATTTTACAGAAGGGAGAAATCTATCTTTAAAGGCCTGCCATGTTTCCACTTGCTGAACGAAACTGGATGGACCACCAGACAGAGACAAGCATACACATATGAGTAAGATTAGAGAGCTCCTTGTAAACTATGATGTAACCATGCACAACTGGAAATACAAATGGTGACCTAGCATAACAGACAATCTGACAGTTTCATATTGGATAGGAGATGAGATTAGCCCTGCAGAAATACAGCTAGGTGCAAACAAATGCTAGCTGACTGTGTATTGTTATATATTGATACAGACATATCTGCAAATTCATAGACTTTATGAAGCCAGACACAGGATTATTATTACTTGCTTGCAACAGAAAATAATAAATGCCAGTATATGTCGGTATATAAACCATAAACAAATATGCTCTTTGGAGGAGTATATTCTGACTTTCTTATTATAATGCTCCACTTTAACAGTAATTAACCAAGGAAAAAGTCTTCTGTTGCATCCAGTCTCTGCTTGTGTCCAGATCTTGTCCAGTTAAAGATGTCCTGTAAATTTACGTGTACCTTTTGCAAAAGCATTAAAAGAATAAGCAACTTCACAATGTCATTCTCAAAAGTAGTTTAGCCTCAACAGCTTTAATGGTACGAGAGCTAACACATAATCTCCAAGTTGCCAGACACTTTGAGCTACACAGGCCTCAGGCTCCCTCTATGATACTCCATTCCAACAGGCCAAATACTGCCTGCATCCCTCACATGCAACATTTCAACACCTAGGTAATATTTGCAAGGCCCTTTGAGGACAGATCATGAATGATTTTACAAGACCTAGTAAAAAACCATGGCAAGCCTTTTCCATTGCTCCAAAAGAGCAAGCGGTCTCATAAACCCTCCACAATTTTCACACTAAAAGTACTGTTTCTAATTTTATTCTTTTCCCACTGAGAAACTACTTAATAATCCAAATGAGAATGTTTTAATTTATGAGAGAGTTCTTCCTTCCCCTCAGGGCAAAAACTTACACTTTTAAGCATTTAGCAGATCAAAAGTGTTTCACTTCTGTATGTGATGTGCTGTCCCATAAGGAATACTGTGGTTTTTAAAATGTGAAATAGCCCTGTCCCCTCACTGTTACACATTTTCCTCCACTGTGATAATAGTGGGGGTTTATTCCCACTGGCGACTTTTCTCAGAACTGGGCAAAAGGCAATTCCAGACATCAAAGTAATCCTTTTAGATTCAAATGGACCACACTGTGTTGTAAGATGTTTGCTATGGTACAGTCTATGGTACAGGGATTGGATTCAAACATTATTTTAATCTCATCTGCTCATTTCAGAGAAGCAGTGTTTATAAACAATCTTGAACACCTCCAATGTTTACCCTTGATTACCCTGTAGTAAAAATGAAGAGAGCATATATGGTGTTTACAGAGGCATATACAATCTTAATCCTTCACATGCCCACTGCTTTTGTCAATTAACAGAGACGCCAAAAAGAAAAAGCCATCATGCAGCAGTGTGCTAGGAAAACACATGCAGCAGCCCTGGCAACTTAAGCTCACTTACTTGAGCCTAAATGACACCCTCACTCCGACAGGCCACACAAAGGTATAGGGCAATAGTAAAGAAATATGTAATGAGGACCATGATGCTGCAGCAAAAGATGAGTGGTCACCACAGCCAGGCCACCACAACCCACTGCTATTAGTCAGCTCAGCTCTAATAATTCAACAGTGACAAATATTTCCCTGATCCATGCTTATCTTTGCCTTGCTAAACTCTAAGCTTTGTGTTTAATGAATTTTCAAGTAAGACTCTCAGAGAGTGAGGAAAAGCATCTGAGCTCCTTCTAAAGAGTGTGCTAGAGGCACTCTTAAATTACTACCCTGTTATTGCTGCTAGCTCACTGTTTCATAAACAGTAATTCCAAACTCTGATTCTCCCCTTTACACACAGTTTAAATTAGAGTAAATCCAACAATACCAATCAGGTTAGTGCATGCAACCGAGAGAAGAATTTGGTCCATTTTTATTGCGCTTCCACCCCCCCCTTAATTTTTAATTAGAGTGTAAAAAATGAAACCTATTTTTTATTAAATCCTTATTTATGAGAATTGCTTCAAACCATGCACAGAAAGGCATTGGGTGATTGTTCATTTTACCATGGTTATAAATATTGGATTAAATTAAATGCGATGCAGAGAATAGTCAGAAATTTTAAAAAGATTTATAAAAAAAAGGCAGGACAGGCAATCGAGATGATAGAGGAAGCATGTGTATGGGTATGAGTGTGTGGGTATAAACAAAACCACCCAAAGAAGTAGCACAGAAAATAAAAAATTGAACACTTGAGGAAAAAAGCATAAAACTAATATAATGCTCAGAATTTATTTTCCTATACTCTTATAACATAAAACCTCAAAGCACAGCAGAACTAAAGAATCAATAGATACCAGACATTGCACATATTGCAAAACAGAAATTCATGAAACAAAATTGTTGTGCAGCTTATTTTTAGGTTTAGAAATACAGTCCCCTACATGGAAACTGTGAAAATCCTTCATAAGAACAATAAAGCAGGTGGAGGCAGATGAGCCAGTGCACTGGATGTTCCATGCATACTGCTGGCAGACATTTAAAAGTCAGCTGTCTTCCCAGGCTGTCAAATCTTTGAGGGTTTTTGCAGTCAGCTTTTCATTTACGATTCTGCTAATGCACAGTTTGCCTCGCACTGAAAATTAAATAATAAAATAAAGCAAACCCCAGGATGTATGTATTAAAAAGCAATCAAACTCATAATGCCTCTGTTGGTACTCATTTGGATTTTCCACGATGAATGTATATGTAAGGGGCTTCTCTTTTCACTCAGTGCTGCTGCCCAAAGCTGCAAGTGCGCCATTCAAGTAAATATGCAACAATAAATGCTTAATGGGTCAGTTTCTTCCTGACATGGCTATTAATGTATAATTTTTCTACCTTACATGTCAGGGAAAAAAAAAAAAAAAACAGCAATAATGGTATTACCTGTATACTGTGCTGAGAAAAGGTACTCATCATGACAGGATAAAGGGTTAAAAAATAAGTGATATAAGACATATAAAGCTTTGAAGGGAATTAAATTGAATCCCTCCTTGAAAGAAAATAGGAGGACAACTTTGTTTCTGGATGCTGCTTAGAAACACCGGGACTGAGTTTGATCTGGTATTAACCAACAAAGCTAAAAGACAAAGACAAAAAAATGCATGAAAAACAGTCATTTAGGCATCTTGAGTTTACTACCCAGGTTAGTGAAAGAGTTCATGCATAACCTTAGTTGCTCACAGAAATGCATCACGCACTAGTGTTTAACAGCATCCTAAGGAAACATTACCCACCAATTTCCAGAGCTCCTTCCCCAGGCTTCTGAGTCCTTCTGCCATAAAATTTAGATATGTAAGGAAAGTCATAACACTTCAGGTTTCCGGCTGATCACTTGGACCCCTGGATAATAATGCCAATTAATCTTTTGTATACTTCAGTTCCTTCCTCCGTAAAATAGAATGAGTGTTTCCCACCTGACCAAGAGCTGGCAATAACTGAGCTGCTTAGTCTGGTGCTAAACTATGTCCCTTATTACTACATCTTTTAAACCCCTCCATGGACAGGGATTCAACCATCTCCCTGGGGAGCCTGTTCCAATGTTTGATAACCCTTTCAGTGAAAATGTTTCTTCTAACATCCAACCAAAGACTCCCCTGGTGCAACTTAAGGCCATTTCCTGCTCATCCTATAGCATGTTACTTGTGAGAACAGACTGACCTACACCACTCTCCAAGCTCCTTTCAGGCAGTTGTAGAGAGTGACAAGGTCTTCCTTAAGCCTCATTTCTCCAGATTAAACATCCCCAGTGCCCTCAGCTGCTCCTCAGAACACCTGGTCTCCAGACCCTTCACCAGATTCTTTGCCATTCTCTGGTCCTGCTCCAGCGCCTCAGTTCCTTTCTTGTAACGAGGGCCCCAAAACCGAACACAGTATTTGAGATGTGGTCTCACCAGTGCTGTGTACAGAGGTATAATCACTTTCCTAGTCCTGCTGGCCACACTATTTCTAATGTAAGCAAGGATGTTGTCTTTCTCTGCTGGGCAGTTTTCCAGCCACTATTCCTCAAACCAAACTGTTGTGACCCAAATGCAGGACCCAGCACTTGGCCTTGTTGTACCTCATACCGCAGGCCTTGGTCCACAGATCCAGCATGTCCAGATCCCTCTGCAAAGCTTTCTTACCCTCAAGCAGATCAACACTCCCTCCCATCTTAGTGTCATCTGCAAACCTGCTGAGGGTGCACTCAATCCCCTTGCCCAGATAATTGACAAAGATACTAAAGAGACCTGGCCCCAGTACTGGGGCCCTGGGGAACACCACTTGTGACTGCTTGCCAGCTGGATTCAACACTGTTTACCACCACTCTTTGGGCCCACCCAGTGAAACTTCCACCCATCCAAGCCATGATCAGACAGTTTCTCCAGGAGGATGCTGTGGGAGACCATGTCAAATGCTTTACTAAAGTTCAGGGAGACAGCATTTACAAATTTTCCTACATCCAAATGAGAGCTAAAATAAAATGGGTAGATCAGCTCACTCACACTCTGAGGCTGGCCTTCAAATGATCAGCATTTGCCACTGACTGTCACTTCAAGACACATCACAGCCTTTCGCAGGTCCCTCATTACATCTCTATAATGCTGGAAAAAGATTTTTTTTTTCCTCTAGGCATATTTAGAGATATCCAAGTATGTGGTCTGTCTTTGCTACGTTATCCCTATACTCATGAGCTTCTCAGCACAGAATATAGCTGTACTTGAATATTTGTAAATCCTTACATCCCAGTAAATTCTTCAATTGCAAATTCACAGTAGAGCTACTTGCAAATATTGGGCTTGATTTGCCTTTCACTTCCACGTTTTTTTTTTCCATCCACTTGATTTACTTCTCCTTTACTACCATGAACAAAATGAGGTCTTTCTTTCCAGATCAGATCTTCTAGGTGAGATTCCCACACAGAAATGTTTTTCTCCCTGAAGATTCATATTGCCTGGAGTCATATCAAGCAGCAGGTAAGATACCACTGGTTCAATGCAAGAGGGCCAGCTACATTTGTTGACAGCCAAAACAACTGGGAAAGTTTTACCTAGCACAAGGTAGCTGAGAAGAGAAAATTCCTGTGACCTGTTTACCACGATGTCACTGATGAACAAAGCACTCCTCATGATCTGGATGATTGTTAGATAAATAAATGTTACCTGAGGCAGAAGGTGAGAGAGTGTCTTTGCCCTCGTGTCAGCTTTGGTTGCTTTGTGAGGGTAGTCTCAATAAGATGACTTCTGCTGTCTTCAATGTCTTTTCCTCAGAAGAAGTACTCAGGAAAAATGACCTTTTTGGGGCCCTGTCTAGGAGACTGCTTTGCACTGGTCAGGGACAAACTCCCATAGACAGACAGAACCTCCTCAGGCAGTTTGCATGTCTTGTTGTGGAGAATGCTGTTATGTCATTGATCTACTGAGAACTAGCCAGGATGAATTCAGCTACAGTGTGGTGAACATTAGATAGGAAGATGTGTGATAATTTTATCCCTATATGTCAACTGCTGAAGTGTAAGTTGCATAACAAGGACAGTTTCAATATATTATGAAGAACAAGAACGTTTCAATTCTATCTAGATTTAATATATGTAACTCTAGAAGTTTCTCAATTATGTGAAGGTATATTGAAAATAAGCAGTATATATGCCATGGAAAACATGAAACAAGTTGGATAACTTTGAAACTTTGAGACATTTTTACAGCAAGTTAAACACAAAGTGTGTTGTTCGTCTGTATATATATGCATGCATATCTATCTATATACATATATGAAGCTTGAACAAAATCTGCTGAGTGTTTTTTTTCTTTCTTTCTTTATGGCTCCTACAAAACATCAGCTATTGCAGAATGTCACTTGAAAATACGAGCATATGTATGAAATTGATTTAATGCCAGCTAAAGGAACATTAATCTAGCTGCAAATTTTCACTGCAGGGATAAGATGCAGTAAATTTCTGCTAGTCTAACACTGGAGTTGATATTGCATGATGTATGACACTTTTGTTTGGAAAAGAAAAGAAAACTTTTCTTCAAAACCTTAATTGACTCTCGTATATTTCTGCTTACAAATTGTACAGGATAATAAAGGCAATAAGTAGAGCAAGCAAGCTCATATTTTTCAGACACTCTGAAAGATATGCAATTAAGCTATCCAGCTCACTGTATTCTCTTCGTTCTCTTTATAACTGGGAGTTAACAATCTAAATTCACATTGATTTCCTACATGGATTTTTTTGTTACTAATATACAAGAAGGACAAAAGGAAAATGCTTGTGCTTCCAAGAAATTCTTAAAAGTGAAGAATCAGACTGCCTCATAGGATGTTCTGGGACTGCACTCTCTCTCCTTAGCAAGATTCCAATTTGGAGTAGTCTTCTACTTTTGCTTAAGTGAAATTATAAAGTCAAGGGAACAACCACAGTAACATCATATGTTCCAACCATATAAAGGCATTTTATATAAAACTTCTCAAAAAGAAAAAAAAAAAAAAAGATGTTTGTGTCATTCTCCTTGCTCTATATAAAGCTCAGAGCTTTGTATCAGTGGATGGGGATTTAGTACTGCTCTTTCAGAGTCAGCAAACCACCAGGCAAACCTCACCACTGGAAGGCAGTAGCTCACAGCAGAGATGGTTAAAAATAGCTCAGAGGCTCTCGGTTAGCTCTACTCCATTGGCTAGTATATAAATGATTTGGCTGCTCACTTACAGAGGGTGAAACATCAAGGGTAAATGCCTTTTTCTGCCTAATTCAGACCAAGGATCATTGATCTGAACTTGAACATTATTTTATGTCATTAGGCAATCTGAATGAAAGCACAGCCCTATTTTCTTCGGCAGAGTTATTTTTCTTACTGCAGGAAAGAATGATTCTTTACTGAATCATTTTCCTTTTCAGCAAAGACAGGAAACAAGAAGCATCTGAAGGAGCAGCCACTCATGCTGGAAGGTACTTAACATCTTTAGAAACAGTACTGACCTTTTGGTCTGAGATTGCTTTAGATCCCAGTGACAGTGCAGCTAATATCCCTTATACACACTACTTTTCTGATTTCTACAAGCGTTTCAGCTATTCCAATGTGAATTCTCCTTCTTCCTTTCTCTGCATATGTGTACATAAATGCACCCCCCAGGTGGCCAAACATGCAGATGAGTTACACTTACAGACAGTTGACCTTGCAACTGTGCATGCTTTGTTTATTCAAGGAAGTAACACAAAAGTGTGAGATAGCTCCTGCAGCCTCAGTCCATGGATGCCAGCATTTTGTAAGATCTCCTGCTGCTCCTTCTTCCTTTTAGTGGCTTGCTGGGCTTTACATGGGAAGGCTTATTTTCTCTGCTTTTTTTAATTAATTTCTGATAGCAAATCACTGTTAGCCCTTGACTAGCTGTTCAGGTGAGCACTTGGACTGTCCATAAAGATTCCTTGAAGACTACAAAGGCAGGAGATTTTTTGCAGTATTCCAAAGCCAATGACTATCTCTCAAGTCTGTCACGCCCTCTAACCTCTTGACATGCTACTTAACCTTTTTTTTTTTTTTTTGAAACAGCTGGTATGAGGTTTTACAATACTTTCAGAGGCAGCCATAAAGAGACCCTGATGCCCCTGCGCAGGAAAGGAACACACTCATACAATCACGCTAAAAAAGGTAGGTGCTGCAGTGTTCTGTAACAGACATTTTAGTGAAAACTGTAAAAGTTATCCCATTTGCATCTGTTAATAAAGGCAAATCCATCTGAAGTCTTTCTTCAGTCATTCCAAAGTAATCTATCCCACGGATTACCTGAGGTCCTGCATATGACACCTCACGAACAAGTGATAAATTTTACAAATAGTTGTGCCCTGAGGTTTTTTTAGGACTCTGTTGGGAGCAGTCCATTCTGAAATCTAAACTAGCTCAATTGCTATGCAGGGATCAGGAGTATATTACAGCAAGAACTAAAAAGGAAAAGCTCAGCGGCATCATAAATAGATTGTCCTCAACTTAATGGAGGAATAAGAATAAAATGTAAACAAAGAGTGTCTACCTTCAATCTAAGAGTTATTTAATTGTCCACACATGTAGATTAAATTAAGTTTGGATAAGAATAAATGATGGTAGAAAGCAGAGAGGATAGTTAAAAGGGGTGCAGTGCTTTTACTTAATATGCACTTTGTACACAGAAATAGCTGAATTTGCTTTAAATTTGACCTTCTGGCAGAGGATAAAACTGACAAATTTTGCTCTAAGGCTTCAGATTTAGAAGATAAGAAATGGCTGCAATCAATAGAGGAACAAAGAGGCAAATTTACCTTTTGACAACAGGGAAGGGCATGGCTTTATTGGTTAGTGTACACTTCTCTCGCTCTCCTGATTCACCCGAGTATAACTCTAAAAGCTTTTGGCGTTGCCAGCTTCAGAGTTTCCTGAAAATAACCTCTAACCAACTAATGTGTGATACAGAAAATTTTTGTCTACTTCATAGTATTTACAGACTATTTCTGCTATTATGGATTAGAGGCAGACTGAAAAATGAAAGAAATGAAAATCCTACTTGGATGATTTTAGTAAGAAAAGTTGTCCATGAATTTATTCTATCAATATTGGGCTTCTCTTCTTTCAAAAGAATTTAAAATTACATTTTTTTTCTTAAGCTTAGTAAGTTTTTTGTTTCCTTTTGTTGTCCATAGAACATTTTTAATGGCTTCCACTAACTGCTCAGTATCATTAACCTCCAAGTCTTTTTTTTTTTTTTTATTTTTAATTTTGTGCAAAAGCATAAAATACGTCAGTGGCCAGAGTTTTCATTAGATCTCTGGACTAACAATTACTTCTGGTGAATAGAGTCACAGGTTAATCAAGGCTGGAAATTACCTCCTGGAGACCACCTGGTCCAATGTCTTGCTAAAAGTAAGGGCAGCTGAAATCAGGTTGCTCAACACCTCATCCATCTGATTTTTTAATTTACAAAGGTGAGATTTCACAACCTTTCTGGGCCTCTGTTGCAACATCTGAAAACCTTCACAATGATAAAGGTTTTCCTAATAACTTCTCATAACACGTGTCATCTGCAGGTCTTTCCCTGTACATCCCCAAGAATAACTTGGCTCCATATTGTCTACACCCCTCCCCACCCCCCATTCAGTAATTTAAGAAGTCATCTCAGCCTTCCCTTCCCAGGTTGAACAGTGTAGCTTAGTCATCTTAGTGGCCCTCCACTGAACTCCCTGTAGTTTGCCACATCTTTCTTATAATGGGGAGTCTGGCACTGAACACAGACCAACACATGTGATCTCATGAGAAAAATCCAAGCCCAACACTTATACAGTCAGATCATTTTCAATTTGTATTTCACATAGCAGCAGGTGAAGATATTCAGCACATTCCAGGTAAGGATTTGTACCCTGACTGATCAGGAATTATGCACCCATTTATTCTGGCAAATGACCCTCCTATTTCCAGAAGCAGAAATTTTCAGCCTTTCAGTATTGTAGTTTTCCAAGTTTTAGGACCAGAGTCTGTTGATACAACAGGATGGTCAGCAAATGTCCCTGTTGAATCCTTCTTAATTGTTGTGACTTTCTAACACATTTTTCTTTGGCTTCGGGATGCTTCAATGATCTGCAGAACACTTCCCCAAATAATGAGGGTAGCAACAACAGTAACAATAGCAGCAGAATTAAATAACACACTCATGTAATCAGTCAGGACAGAAATTAGGACATTGAGGTTGGGAATTGGGCATAGTGGGGGATACTGCAACTTACAGGAAAGTAGACTGAAAAGATTCTTAGAAATGTATACATGAGAACTCAATATTTTACCTTAGACTGTGTGCTCACTCACCTTCTGAGGTGATTTCATCATGAAGGCAAAATTCCCTGTCAATTAAGGTAAAAATTCTCCCCTAGCTGAGAACAGTTCTGAGTTTTTTTGCTGTCTGTTTATACACAAAGTGCCTGTTCAGTGCTCAGTAGGTGTCTTGACACTACAGCAGGGCAGATGAAATTTGAATCATCTGAGTCCCATTTGTTCTTCTGATTCCCAACCTGTCTCTTTGGCTGCATTCTGATTAGTGAAATAAATAGGATCAGAACAGCACAGGTCTGGGGCCTCAGCACTGCCTGTAATTCATAATTTTATCTATGCCATCCCTCACGTTTGTAGACAATGATCAGGTTGGTCCAGACCAAGAACCATTTTCTAGTGCAGATATGTGTTTTGGAGACGGGAATTTATCCACATATACATAAGCTGTAGTGTGCAGCCTCTCCTTGAGGCCAATTTGCTAGTCAGAGATACAGGCTTCTATTTTTCACCAGGCATGAATTATGAAATGCATCCATAAAGCAGCTGTAATAATCACCATTCTAGGAATGCTGCTGCCTAATTTTGACAGCCATAAAAGATTTCCCCATGAAGGAAAAGAGGAGCTGCTTAGCACTCACATCTGGGAGACAAAACCTTCTTCAAAAATGACTTGTAATTCTTAATAGCACAAGAGACGAATGACCAGTACACTTTCCACATAAATTTTGCTCTCAGAAACTCTAGTCATGCCTGAAAAAAGCCCTTGATCTCTCTGTGAGATCTGTTCTGTCATAAAATGGAGACTGCCACAAAAAGAACTTTAAGATCTTGAAAGGAAAGTGGTATGCAAACGCAAAATATAATTATTCTGTACAGCACTCAGATTTTTCTTTAAATTCTTGGGGCTTTTATAAAAGGAGGTGGTGGGAGGGAGGATCAGCACATAGCACAGTACAGAAAAGATTTTCTCTGACTTTTCATCCTTGCTTCTCCATCGAGTTTCATTGACCTACTTACAGGAGGAAAGATCCAGGCCTAGAGAATCAAGCATCAACAACAAAACCCATTTACTAGGGGGGGAATTTGCATTTTGTTTTTCACTCTCTCTCCCAACTTTTTTCTTAATAAAACTTCAGACAATAAAAGCACAATAAATACAGACACTACATTAGAAACCCTCTTACATCTCAGGAAATTATGTTCTTAAAGCAATTTTGGATTCCCACCTGCCTTTACAATGATACACTGAATGGCTGTTTTGTACCAAATCTATTGTACAAATTATTAAAAAGCCCATAAATCTGAATTACATGTTAAAATATGCATTTAGCTCAGGAATTTAAACCAGACTAAGGAAAAAAAACAAAACAAAACAAAAACAACTCTTTTTCTTTCTCTTAAGTTATCTTGCATTTTCTTTTCTCCACTGATTTTGCTGACAGCCAATTTTGATAGGTTTGCTTTTTTTACTAGCTTTCAGTATTTTATGACAGTTGGCAAGCCAATGTTGACATAGTGCTAGGAATTTGATATGACCACCAACACTTAAAAGTGAACTTTATTTTGGAAGCTATAGCTGCCATCGTTTTAAACATATATGTGGTTATGATGTATTATACCTGTATTTTATAGGAATAGAATATGATGCTAGGTGAGATACTGAAAACTTTATCTTGTTTTCCTTCGGTAGAAGTCCTCAAGGGAGCAACTGTAATTTTCCTTTTTTCCTATGTATTTATTTTCTATACATTTCTCCACTGCTTCTATAGGAATACAGACATCAGGTATTCCAGTATGGCTGAAAAGGATGTCACTGAGGACACACAGGAAGATCTGGAGTGTTGCACAGTAGCAGGGTGTCCAGGGTAGACAAGCCAGGAGTCATCTGTGAGGTGCAGCATCTTCCAGCTCCTGGTTCTCATGGCTTAGAATCCTCATAGATCTCCTAAACGCAAAAAAATGTAAACCTTGTTTGAGGCAGTATCACCTCAAGCTTGCCAAGGTTCCATCACCTTTTTAGAAGTCCACTTTCAGAAAGAAAATCACATCCCAGCATTTGCCTATGGAAAGTTTGCTACTCCTCATGCAGCCTCATTTTATAAATGAAAACCTGGTATTTAAGAGAGAAGATGTCATCTGCCCAAAGTCAAAAAAGAAAGGCTGTGACTGAACAGAGAACCTAAACAAAGACCTCCAAGACATCCTTCAGGGAACAAAGGCAAGACATGACATCTCTAAAGACAAACCAAAGCCTAAGCCTTCCACTTTACAACCACTGTAGCACAGAGGAATCCTATGAGGAAGAGAGAATTCTGAGGAAAGAACAAAAGTATACCTGGAAGTTCCTGGACTATGATAGGTCACAGTAGTCCCCAAATGCTGGACAAAATTTTGAACAATGTTCCAATTATAAAATTGTGTTTCATCAGCTTTCAGAGTAACTTCACACAAAGATAGCGCTTGGTAGCATTTGACAGCAAAAAACTTCATTCCAAAAATTTGGAGGCTCAACAGAAAGAGAGGAAAGAAGGAAGAACATTTTCATAAACCTGCAATACACTACAACTATAAACCATTTCTTCTGACTAATCAAACAATGAAAACTGTTTAGAACCATAGAATCCTGGAATATCTCCATCACCTTCACTGTAAAGAAGATGGAGCCTTCTGTGCTTCATCTTATACACATTGTTCCTTCTCCTATCACACAACACCACCGAAAAGAGACTGGCACCTTCATCTTGACACCTACCCATCAGATATTTATAGACATCTATAAGATCCCCTCTCAGCCTTCTCTTCTCCAGACTCAACAGCCCCAGTTCTCTCAGTCTTTCTTCACAGGAGACATGTTCAAGTTCCCCAATCATCCTCACAACTCTCTGTTGGACTCTCTCCAGTAGATTCCTGTCACTCTTGAACTGAGGAGACCAAAACTGGATATTATGTTTATTTTTCACACAAGAGGTGATCACAGATATGCTGCAATGACTGACAAATTATACACCAGAATCTAAACTACAGCACTATTGTAACTTCCTCCCCTCTTCCATTAAACTAAATTGGTTTTAAGCAGTGTGGCAGCAGATCATCTTTACACAAGTGGTGTTACACTAAAAGCTGCTTCTCTCTGCTTGTCAGATTGCTAGAGTAAGGGGAATGGTAGTCAGCATAATATTGGTGGTGTAAGGGCTCAAGAAAGGCAAGAAACACTTGAGCTAACTTGAGTGATTTGTGGTATAGTTGTTTACTATGTCTGACCATGACAATGTCATTTGGATATCCTAGAGTTTCCCATCTGGCTTCTAGCTCCTGCTGCTGAAGACCAACAGTCTGTGAAAGTACTGTTTCATTTCAGGCTTCCTTGAGCAGTTGTTGAGACACTTCAAGTCATCTCAGGTGTCACTAAAAACCTGTGTGTAGGTGACTGAATCAGGCTCCAGCTTGAATCCAGCTAGTCCCATAGTGTTTAGTTGGTGCAGAGAGTCACACAAGGAAACAATGCCTGTCTTTCACACTTGGCTAGTTCTCTCTTTTAAAGCCATGTTCAGAGTCTGTGCGTGGTCAGCAATTTCCTACTTGAGTAACCTTTTAATGTTCTTCCTTGCATTGCTATAAAAATGTAATGCCCAGTGAGCTAAAAATAAAATAATTTCTATGATTTTATGAGATGGCCATTTGGAAGAGGTCAGAAGAAGGGGTTCTGATGTCTAATATTAGGAACTGGAGACTTTATTTTTCAGCTGATTTACCTCCTTTTGCAGTTCTTGCCCTAAGTTTAAGGCATCTGCTTTGAGAGTTCAACAGCTGCATGAATTATAAAGTAACTTTGAGGAGGAGGCTTAAGTACACAATGCGAATCACTTGATTGATGGCCCATTTGATCAGCCGTGTAGTCAGGGTCCTTGTTCTGTTGAAAACGTGATGGCACAGCCAATACTACAGCATCCCTGGCTGGCAGGAGGATTCAGGGCAGTAGCTGTACTATAATAAAATCTGCTTCACCATACAGCTAGTATCTTGCCTATCTCTCCTCCTCAGCTGTCTTTCATTGCTCATCTAAAAGGTCAAGGTCTGGGGTCTTTCTTCTGACTCCAATGTTTTGCTGAGGCCAGTCTGTCACCCTGTCAGGTCCAAGAATTCCTGCAGTCCTTTATATCCAGTTGATTAGCCAAGAAGAAGGTCTCTGTCACATGGGTCCATTTTCACAGGAATGGATCTAAGTGCAGAGCTTGAACATAAGGGAGGGTGGAAATACCACCAACGAGAGTTGGACTACTTTTATTTGGGTTTGATTTTGATGAGAAAAAGACTGTTTGAAATACTGCATCCTTTCTGCATGTTTTTTTCCATGAGAATCCATTTTCCTGAGCTTGAATACATGGATGGGGAGTAGAATGAAGCCGTTATAATCCAAGAGGAAATGCTACACCCTTTAGATACGCACAAGCCTATGGAACCAGATGGGACCCACCAGGAGTACTGACAGAAACGGAGGAAGTGCTCACCAAGGCACTTTCCATCATTTATCATCACTCCTGGCTGACTAGGGAGTTCCCAGTTGACTGGAAGTTATCAAGTATGATGCCCATTTATAAAAAAAAGGTCAAAAGGGGGCTCTAGAACTACAGACATGTCATTATGACATTGGTGCTGGGAAATGTTATGGAGCCGATCACCAGTGTCACCATGTGACGCATACAACACAGTCAGGCGATCAGGCCTAATCAGCCTGGATTTATAAAAGGTAAGTCCTGCTTGGTTAATCTGCTCTCCTTCTATGACAAGGTGACCTGCTTAGTGGATGAGGAAAAGGCTGTGAGTGTTGTCTACTTGGACTTTAGCAAAGCATTTGACACTATCTCCCACAGCATCCTCCTGGACAAACTGGCTGATTGTAGCTTGGACATATGGAAGATTTGCTGGGTTAAAAACTGGATGGCCAGGCATAAAGAGTGGTGGTAAATGGAGTTAAATCCAGCTGGCAACCAGTCACAAGTGGTGTTCCCCAGGGCTCAGTATTTGGGCCAGGTTTCTTTAATATCTTTATCAATTATCTGGATGAAGGGAGTGCACCCTCAGTAAGTCTGTAAAGGGCACTAAGCTGGGAGGGAGTGTTGATCTGCTTGAGGGTAAGAAGGCTTTGCAGAGGGATCTGGACATGTTGGATCAGTACCAAGGCCTGCAGTATGTGGTACAACAAAGCCAAGTTCTGAATACTGCACAACCTCATGCACCACTATAGGCTTGGGGCAGAGTGGCTGGAAAACTGCCTAGCAGAGAAAGACATGAGGGTGTTGATTAACAGGCAGTTGAACATAAGCCAGCAGCGTGCCCAGGTGGCCAAGCATCCTTGCTTACATTAGAATAGTGTGGCTGGCAGGACTAGGAAAGTGATTATACCTTTGTACTCAGCAGTGGTGAGACCACATCTCAAATACTGTGCCCAGTTTTGGGTCCCTCATTACAAGGAACACATTGAGGTGCTCGAGCATCTGAGGGAACTGGGATTATTTATCCTGGAAAAAAGAGGCTGAGGGGAGATCTTGCTCTCTACACCTACCTGAAAGGAGGTTGGAGCGTGATGGGAATCAGTCTGTTCTCTCAGGTAACACACTACAGGATGAGAAGAAATGCACAAGTTGCACCAGTAGAGGAGGGTTAGGTTGGACATCAGGAAAAAATTTCTTCACCAAAAGTGTTATCAGGAATTGGAACAGGCTGCCCAGGGAAATGTCTGAGTCGCCATCCCCAGAGGTATTTGAAAGATGTTTAGATGTGGTGCTGGAGGACATGGATTACTGATGGAATTGACAGTGTTAGGTTAACAGTTGGACTTGATCATGTTAAAGGTCTCTTCCAGACAAAAAAATTCACCATTATGTCTTATCCTAGTGTTTTCCTTATTGTTTTTTCTCTGTATGCCTTCAGCCATTTAATTTTTAAGTTGATGTATTTTATCATCATTTTTCCTGTGTTGCCATCTATATACCAATATCACATGTTAGTTAGCCCATATATGCTGATTTAATCATTATTCTTGGAGAAGCAATGAAGCAGTATTTGAAAAAAGGAAAAAGAAATCTCTTGGTGCAATAGATTCAGAGGTGAAGGAGGTTCAAAGTACTATGGGGGCCCAGTTCCCAATAATAATAACCTGGGAGCAAGAATCTACATCAGAGGATGCTTTCATATTTTATACAGCAAAAAAATAACATAAAACAAAAATTGCAAACTAAACTATATCAGTCTCCCCCTCTCCATTCCCCACTAGTGATTTCTGCAATGTTTTTATTGCAAAGGTGTTCTCTACTTACATGCTCCCTGTAAATCATAGAATTATAAATTATCAGGTTGGAAGAGACCTCAAGGATCATCTGGTCAAACTTTTCTTGACAAAAGCACAGTCTAGACAATAAGGCTCAGCACCGTGTCCAGAGGAAACTTGAAAGTCTTTAAAATTACTCTTGAACTCTATAGAGTTACTCCACCTCAACAAGGGCCTGGAATTTGTCACTGCCATATTCCCTTCAGTACCCTTCCAACACAGACAGATAGGTCATACTTGGAGACGAAGACTGGATACCTGAACCCCCAAACCAGGACCTATTTCACTGATGGATCTTCTGGCAACTGTAGGGGGTGCTTAGGCTTTATATTACATAAAACATATATTATGCTATTACATAAGTATGGATATTTTTATACAATTACATAGTATATTTTTATATTAATTTGTTATGAATGCCTCACATGTATTTTATTCTATGTATGTAACACACTGCATGAAAATCATAGCAATTTATATGCAGACACTACAGAATATTTTTTTTTTTTAGAGATATCTATAAACGTGTTTATGAGGTTGGCTATTACATAAAGCCACCAGAAACAGCTTCTTGAGGAACCCAGTTCTGTCACTGCACGTTAGGTAAGATCTGAAACACTGTATGGAGCTCCTCAGGAGACACGAGCCTCACGCTGCCTTATTGCCTGCTTCCTGATTACATTTAGACAAGAGGTAGGGGCTCAGAGCAGGCTGTTCTGAGCCTGAGGAAATTTGAAGAGGCAGGAGAGTTCAAATGTCACCAGCCTTGAATGGTGTCTGACAAAGAGCTGTTGGAATGCAATTTTGGAGCTAGACACATCAGTCTCACTTAGACATTGTGCTAGTTGTCTGCATCCATGCCCAGATCAATCCCCCAGGCTGGAAAGGTGACTGATAGTTTTATTCCTAAATCTTTCACTGATACACTGTTCCAGAGAGTGGTCCCATGATTTCTTTCTGGGCTGCACTTTTCCAGCCACTCAAACATTACCTAACAGATATGTTTTAAGTCAAATCTCAGCTGGCAGCTGTTTGTGTAGCTTGATGACACCACTGGATGAAGACTCTATCTCCAGAAATAACGTACTGTGGGATTGTACCAAACCTCTTTTCTGGAAACTATCCCACTTCCTAATGCAGGACAGGGAGGGCTGAGTAACAGGAAAACACTCTTAATATGCTAGATTATTGCTCTATGTGGCAATTTGTCAGAAACAGTTGTGAAGGTTGTGATCCACATTCACTCCTGCAAGATCACAGCAAGGGAAGGGACAAGAAACAGTAATTTGTGGAATAAAGAGCAGGGAAAGTGTGCAAAGAGCAGGATAAGCAATTCTCAGAAGCTCTTTGGAAAAATATAAACAATCTGGTAAGGAGGAGGAGGTGTGGGAGCTGAACAGAAGCAAATTAAAAGGATAATTAGAAGAGAAAAAAAAAATTGAGCTGCTAAAGTACATTTTAGCTGGTGAAGCCAAGGATTTCAGATGCATTCACAGCAGACAGATGGTAAAAAAAAAAAAAAAAAAAAAAAAAAAGGAGGAAAAAGCCCCAACCAACAGCACACAGTTCCTTAGAATGAATAGATTGGGATAGAGAATATGGAGTTGGAAGCTTTGCAATAGCACGAAAGAGATTAGAGCAATCAGAGACAAAAGTCACAGCCCTGATTTGTTGTGGGGTGTAAGAAAAAACAGTCAAATAATCCTGGTCATCCACACAGCCTGATATTTTAACTATACTTTTCACATTTCCTTGTATAAAAGGCTGGGACTCTTTTTTTCTCACATTGCTATAACAATAGTCAATGTATCCTAAAGAAAAAAAGAGTGAAACAAATAACAAAGGAAGAAGAACTCAAACATCCCATTCCCTCATGTCTGGTAAGACCAAATAACAAGCTTCAGTAAGCAAACAGGAAAGAAGGGAAACCATCTCCAAATGTGATGAAAAAAGGACATCCTCTCAGTGCAATAAGGTGAAGGATAGAGATTCACTAAGCAGCTCTGGGTGCAGTGCATCCACATGCTATCATGTGATCAATGCAGTGAACTCCTTTATCTGAGCACCACAAATGCTGTTGTCTTGCTCTGGATGAAAAAAAAATGGCCCAAAAAACCCATCCTGGAGATCTCTACACAAAGTGCTCCAGAGCCTTGCATTTCAGTCTTTCAGGTGGGGTTTCCCTGTGACATACTCCTTGGCAGAAATATTTCTGTTTGGGGTGCTTCTGTTTGTTTTTTTTTTGGGGGGGGTGTCTAGCAGAGATACTTTATATAGCATCAACTTTCTTGAGGGATGTACTTCGAGAGATTTTCACCTGTACAGTCCAAAGCTGGACTCAACCTATAACCAAGATTAAGAGAGTCCTTTGGAGATATCTTAAAAATATGAAATTTCTCTAAAAATCCAATTCTTTCTGAAATTTCTAGCAGCACTCCCATTGGTTCAATTAAGAGAAGAATCACAGTGGTTATAGCCCCCAAACCTGTTAATACATAAGGACATCTGACTCATGAGGACAGTAACCAGAGGCAAGCTATTCACACATATTATTATTCATGGAATCAAGACTCTGGACAGCATACATGAGACCAAATTGATTCTAAATAAAGAAGCATTTCTATGGAAGGCAAAAGCTTTCAGGTAATATTGCTGATTTCAACAGTATTTTAAATTTGCACTGCCTTACTAATTGGGGAGATTTACAACAGAGGGATTACTAAAAGAAAAAAAGAGTAAAGGTCTGGGCTTTTTGATGTTTGCTTCCAAAATGAAATGGAAATTAAGTGGAAATTAAAAACAAACAAACAACAAAAAACCCCACAAAAATAAAACTCAAAAACCCCACCCATAACTTGTGATTCCTCTAGTATAGTCTCACCTACAAAGATTAGTTGATTTTTGAAGGGTTGCAATATGAACATTATCAGATCGTGTCTGGTTGGAAACACATTGCTGCTAAGGTACCAAGGTCTGCATAAAAAATAAAGACAAAGAATTTTCATAAGTCTGTATGTCACAATCAGGAGTGAGATCTGGAGGGAGAGGTATCCATTCCAAACATGGATCTCCCACATTTCCCCTTACTCCATGTTGTACTGCTCACAAGCTCTGAGTCTCTGGACACACTCATGGCTACAAAGACCATCAACTGTAGGACAGGGCTATAGCCTTCCCAGCCCTGCCAGAGGTGCAAGTAGAGACCAGATAGAATCTCCATCCATGGTCTTTGCATACAAAGTCCATGCTGTGCCATATCGTTCCCTTCCTCCTGCCTCAGAGGCAGTTCCTCAGCCTCCCTGCTCCCTCCAAGCCAGCAGCATCTGTCATACAATCAGCAGCATTAAACATCATCAGCTATGGGAAGTGTCCAGCAACAACTCTGACACAGATCACCTTTCCTTCAAGCCTCTTCCATCTTAGGGATACCCAAAGTCCCTTTTTGTACTCTTGAAGTAGGGAGCAAAATGTCCTGGAGGACATGACACAGAAATAAATATCAGAATATGGTGGATAGCACTGTATTCACTGGAGGTACAACCTTCCTTTCAGGAGAATTTCTGAAGAGTAAAAGCTTCAATTTTCCCCTGGCACCAGGTCTGGCTTTGCAACAGCTATTTCTATATTTCACTGTGATTCCTTGGTAGATCAGAACCTGCATCACTTCACCTCCCACTTAACTAATTTGATGAGAAAAATGGAACTGCTATGGTGGCAATTTAAGTGTATTTAAAAAAAAAAAAAAAGTTAATGCAAAATTTTGATTCACCAAATTTAAAGTCCATTTCCATTACGTTTAATAAGTTCAGCCTCTCTTAGTTCATCTGTACTTATCTTTAAGTCTGCATGGCTGGGTGGCATTAGAAATAAGAAGATTATTCATAGTAGGATGCTCTGCCTATGAACTTTTTCTTAGCTCTCAGTAGAGATAAAGAATCTTTTCTCAACTGCATAGCATTTCATAATCACAGGAGTGGTCGGTGTTTCTGTTCTTATAAAATCAAATCTCACACCATCAGCCACAGACCTTTCAAAAAATACCAAAAAGAGTATAATTAATTTAAACAGAGTAATTATTAAAGTATGAGGATAGTCTGACACACATGCTTTTTTTTTTATTTCCCTCCAAGCATACATGAATTATGAGATCCAAATCACAGCTCTTGTAAGGGACTAGTTCATACATTTGTGTAGGGAGAGGGAAGAGGAGGGAAATTGCTACATGAATTCTCACCCTTTCACTGTAACTCCATGCACAAACCATTTGAGACTGAAGGCTTGAATCATGATGTAGTACGTCACATCAAGGAAAAGTAGGTGAGGAAGTGAGTCCAAGGAATAAACTCTGTACATTAGCATGG
Organism: Indicator indicator; assembly: GCF_027791375.1. Classification (NCBI taxonomy): domain Eukaryota; kingdom Metazoa; phylum Chordata; class Aves; order Piciformes; family Indicatoridae; genus Indicator; species Indicator indicator. Next base: position 18,552,359 of record NC_072021.1, on the reverse strand, counting down.
TGGGCAGGGAGCATGCTAAAAGGCTGCCTCTGGAGTGGCAGCAGGTGTTTGAATCTGAAGGATTTAAGGAGTGAGAGTAGAAAAAAAAAAATCGAGACAAAAACTTCCACACAACCTTACAGCAGCAGCTGGTGCTTCCTTGTCTGTGGAGTCAAGGAGAGGGAGTAAAGCCCTTGGAGCTGGCATGGGAGCCAGCGTGTGGAAGGCCCTGCTGTTATTTGCAGCAGAAGCTCCTTAGCAACAACTTCGAGCAGATGGGAGCCCAGGAACCTCTGTGCAGAGGCTCTGTCAGCAGCCCCTTGTCCCCCTCAGCCTCTGCCCTGAGCAGGGGCAGGTAAGGCAACACAGTGAAGTCTAGCAGAGAGCTTCTCTGATGGTAAAAGAAAGGGATACAATTGCCTTTGCTTGTGCTAAGCTGAAGCCCAAGGAGATATGATCAAATTTAAGTAAACAAGTTTGATAAATACCAACAACATTGCTGCAATTAGATATACAGTAGTGATAGGCAATTACAGAAGTGTTACACATACGCATATACAAACATATTCTTTTACTATGGCTGAGTAACTTGGATTTCTAGGGATGCTGAGAAATCTTGAAAGCTTAAGGAACATGTATGTGACCAAGAGGCTAGGCTGAACCACACTTGAGAAGAAAAAAGAAAAAGAGAAGGAAGATACAGGGTATTAATCTGCATCTGAAGGTGATGGATAATCCGCATTTTAAAATGTAATTTGAAAATGGACAGTTCACAGATGCAGAGGATTTTGGAGAGTCTGCATTGACAGACGGATGTATTATCAAATTAAAGAAAACAGGAACCTTCTGTGAGATAATTAATTAATCTTGTACATGGACAATGTAGAGAATCATCAAAGATGAACATAGCTAATAGCAGAAGCAAGGCTGTTTGAAGGCAATGTCCATTAGGACTAACAAATGACACCAAGCCATGAGTGCATTTCTTTTTTCTTAATTGGGAATACAGAATTGAGCACTGTAATAACCTGCACTATGTTATTGTAAATATTGTCATATTGTCCTTAAAGGAAAAGAAATTCTAATGCTTGCATTTGATCTGGCAGCATGCCCTTGAAACTTGGTTGTAATCTGCATGCAAAAAGTAAGGGTGAGAATGAAAGTACAAAGGCCATAAAATCTTGTCATCAGTAAAGAGCCATAACTGTCTTTAAGGGTAAGGACAAAAGCTCTTTTTTGAGAGTTTTTACATAACAAGAAGTGGTGAGATTTCTTGCACCTTCTCAGGGGCAGGGTGGTGTTTGAAACACATCTGGCCAAATTAGGATCATATCAACCAGACTTGAGCTCTCAATGGCTCTTTTCTAGTAATATCACCACTGAACAAAAAAATATGATACATTAATTGATTTATCTTGGTTGATTAACTTGATCAATCAGGACCTAGGTGAACATCTTAAAGGTTTAAGAATATCTCTGTAGCCAGCAAAACCAGATAAACACTAGATTATGTATTCTGGTGAGTCAAGCTCACCCATATGGGATCTCATCTCCTGTGTCTCCATTTCTCTTCTGCTAATCTAACCTCTTAGCAACATTTTAGCAATTCCTGTGGGTGATAACAGTGAATAGAAACTGGAAAACTACAGATAAGTCTGAACTTCCATTAAAGCAAATGGATGCTTTATTTCATTAATATCAAGGACACTAGTCTGAGCAAGAATAATATTTCATATTATTTCTTTTGCAATGTCTGAACAAACGGAGAACTTCTTTCTCTTGCTTCTGTAGAGGTAGAGACCAAAAAGAGGGTAACTAATGTAAGGCTAAAGTTTTCTTTCTCATCAGAATTTGATGATTAGCCCAAGTTGTGAAATTTTGAGATGATTAGTTTTACAACTGTACCCATCTGCCTATTTTAAAACTTTCAGTCCACTCCCTTGTCCAGCAGGTTACCAAGGTTTCTGATGATTCCCAGTTTCTTGGCAGCTGACCTGCCAGATAGTAGAAGATGACAGCACAGAGGCACTTTATGGATCCTCAAGAGCCAAAACTCCCTGTCTGCAGGGTCTGCAAGGTTTCCACACCTCCCGTTCATCAGCTCCAGAGTAAGGGCTCAATACCCTTTCACTGTCGTCTTACACTACACAAATGTGAGCCCATGTACATATCTGGCAACAGCTATAAACTTATTGTGCTGAATCTACATATACTTTCATTGACTACTCTACTGTACTGCAAAACAGCAGTGTTAGTATTTCACAAGATACCGTTCCTAGCTACCCTAATGTGAAATAAGTTTTATTTAAATTGATGTAGGAATGTCCAAGTAGGAATTTACAGTACTTTTGTTATGTTGATTGATAACAACTTCTTCACTTAAACAATACCTACAAGTAGTGCAGACGGGCAGGAAAAGGTAAGAGAAGGTGAAAAGGTAATATTATTGTTGTTGTAGTTGTTGTTATTTTAACAAAAATTATGGCTATGGTCTTTCTTCAATCAGTAGTAGCCATCACAGCCTACCATCTTCCTAGCCATTATCAGGTAACACTTTCTGTGTCTATCTTTCTTTTGTTTAATTAGAAAATTTATAATAGCTTCTCCCACCTCTCTTCACATCCACAAATCAAAAGTACTGCTGACATTTCTAAGACAAGAATAAGTGGGTTTGTATTCTTTATCATTTTATCCTCCGTCAGGGTGGATTCTTTTATAACTGGTATGAGAGCCAACTTCACGTTTCATAGAATATGAACTTTTTTAATGCAAAGCATTAGCTAGAATGACACCTCAGCACTGATCCTGAGAAAAGGACATTGCAAAGTGTCTTTATGGTGAGATAAATCCAGTGTAGCATGAATAAAAAAAAAATTCCAGTGCATTTCTATTCTGATTACATATCTCCTTGGAAATCTAGATAGCTTGTTTAAATCATCAGTCTGCTGGGTTCAGTGCCATGGAAATTGCAAAGTTCTGCTTTGCAGGACCTCCTATACTGTATCTTGTTGAACAAATTTGAATATGCCTATGTGCAGCATAGAGAAATTTGATTGTGACACTTCTCTGTGTGCATTGTATCACTTTTCATACTAAACTGATTTTTTCAAGCTTCAGTTCACTTGACTCCAGAATAATTATTATGAAAATTATTTTCCTTTTTTTTTTTTTGTTAATTTCTATAGTAAATCTATTCTGTTTGGTTTTGGCTTGTTTGGGTTTGGTTGTTTTGGTTTTTGTTTTCTGTTTTTTTTTTTAAAAGGGTTCATCAGATCCTTTTCATAAAGGATCCACATCCTGTATAATTTGCTATACTTTATAGTGCAAGTATTATTACTACCTCTATTTTCCATTCTTAAACACTATAACATGGGAAACAGCCCTCACTTCATTTTTCTGAAGATTCATCCTTTTCTAGAAATTCCATTATTCTAGCTAATCTCTATAGATAAGGAGGGAATTTTCCTGATAATATACAGGCACCAAATAGGAAGTGATATGTTTCTGCTGCAATCATCTTAAATGTTACCAAGCATACAGACAGTGATGTGTGAGACAGGGTAAGTCTTGGTGGAGATTTGTCTAAGCATCCCTTTGACTTACAAGGAACTTTGCTTTAATGTACTTCACGTATTACACAATGTCACAGTCTTCACAGGACATACAGATATGATGCTGAGGCAATTGCAGGAGAAACTTTCATATTTAACTCTGATTTGGAGGGAGGAAGGAAAGAATATGATCTCAAAACCACCATTTCATAAAAGTTTTCAGTGAAAAATAAAACCCAAGATGGATGAGGTAATTCCTGGACAGCTTCTCTGACACTTTTTCTTTTTTTTTTTTTTCTTCTTTTTCTTCTGACATTCTTTCATTCTGTTTTGGTTTTGGCACTGAAAAATCCCATTGTATGAAACTCCCAGTGTTTCACCTATCTCTAAGAATACTTGAAAATATTAAAAACAGCAGCCTTTTGTGCCTTCATGATATTTCTTTTAGCACACCTTCCACCTTAATTTCACCTTAATGTCTAGTGTTAAATATTTCAGCCATTCTGACACACACTTGTTTCAGACCTCCTGGCACTTCTGCAGAACCATCTCCTGCAGGAGTGAGGTGCAGCTTTCAAGACAGATTGCCTTACAGTTTCCCAGTAACAGCTTCCCCTCTCCTTGTTTACCTTCCTGAAATAAGTGTAATGCCTCCTGCATGGTACAGGGGCAGATTAGCAGTGGTCTCCTAAATCCTTGTGCAAGGTAGAGACAAGGAACACCATAAAGCCAGAACACAGGAGGTGAGACCTTAATCTCTCCAGTCATTTTATGGCATAACCTGAAAGAAGACTGTATATAAACAAAGGCTTCTCAAATCTGACTTGTTTGAGCACCATTGTAGATGTAGATCCATCCTAAGCCCTGTTCTGGAAAATTTATATGTGTATGAGGAGTAAACCCTCAATATTCTCCACCTAAGTATTAACACACCCTCACTCCTCAGGGGAAAACTCTGTGTCTGTGTTCAAGGCACCTACCATGAAAAACTCAGGCCTATGCCCTCATGAATATATACCTGCAGCAAATTCTTCTACCCCAATCTTTCCACATCTATGCTGTCATCACCAATTAAATGCTTCCTGCTTTATCATTCATTATCAGTGGTTTCTCACCAGTCCTCTCAGAAGTCAATGGCCAAGCAGGTATTTAGACAGAAGTGCATGTGTTCTTACCCTTCAGCTCAGATATATCTCTTGGAAGCAATAGCCAGGATCACCTGCCTTGTTCCCTTTGCATTGCTTGTACATTATAAATAGTGTGCACACCTGACTTGATAAGCTCTGGGATAAGCTATTCCAGATTCCTGTGATGCTTATCTGTCTCTTCACTAACAATAAGGCCACTCTTAAAAATAAAGCAATAAAAATGACCTTTATTTGTTGCATGTCTAAGTAAACTGCATAAAAATAACATGAAGATTGTGACATAAGAAAGCCAAAAATAATAAATTTAGGGTGACGCTTTGTTCTTAACTTGAATTGTTTAGCAAGAAAGTATACAGTAAAAACAAAGATTTGGCCTTAAATAAGATTCTCTTGGGATGTGTCACAGTGCTACATGCTTAATACATCTTTCAGGTACTTCCCAAGATGCCTGTTATATAAGACTGGGACACTGGGAACGCAAGAATGCTGAAAGACCATCACTGGGGAGCAGTCCCTTGTGACCAGATGCTATAAAGCTAAGTCATAACAACAGAGTCCCTGACCATTCAACTCAGACCTTAACTGCCAGAAGGGATACAACAGATGAGCCATTCAGACAGACGAAGGGAGGGAAAACAGCAGGCACTGGCTGAACCAATCTGATAACTAAAAGAACAAAGGTCAAAAGAAAAGGGCTTGTGAATCTTCACCTAACAGTTTCTTACACATGTGGGATTTATGGTAGGGAAAACATGAGTAAGACTGAAGAGATCAAGAGAAACAAGCATGTGGGGGCTATATTCTGTGAGTGACTGAGAAGAGTCTTCCTGGTGACCATGGGTTTTTATAACCTATTCAGTTTAAGCTAAGCATTCTGAGATTAAAACCACACAATAAAACATCTTCAAATAAATAATTCAAAACCATACCAAGGTAGACTTGTGACACTTAGGGGAAAAACTCTCACATTCTCAGAAGTCAGACTGCTTTCCAACTAAGCAGCTAGCAATAGGTATTTTGGTGCATATTTGAACCCAACTGAATTCTCATTTCAATTCCCCCTATTTTTAATGGATACAAATAGTCTATGAAGTTCAAAGGAAAATAAAACAAAACAAAACAAAGCCCAAGCAAACCAAAAGGCAAACAAACTAAAACCCCAAAGCTATATTAATCCTTCCATACCTGATCCCCTTCACTTAATACAAATTTAAGGTACTGAACTGCAACTAATTGAAGGCCATACTTTGTATTTATAATCTGTGTGAAACAATCAAGATATGAATGGCAATGTGTTTGCAGCTACAGGTTTGTCCTATGTAATTGATGCTCAGTAAAGCATCCAGAAAAAAACTATCTCCCTAAATTTAATACTTGTATATCTAACTGCTGGCACACTACTAGCTCCTGGATCACTTGGTTACTGGAACCATTGGTTACCACATAATGCTGGTATTTTCACTATAGGGTTCATAATGAGGATGAACTGTAAGGGTATTTTGGGGTGATAAGGCTATGAATTGTGCCATTTGTTATGGGAAATGCATGGCAGTAAGGAAGAGGGCAACAAATGGAAGCTGGTAGATCATAGGCAGAGTGGAGGTAGGAGCTGACATTGTAATATTGATTGAAAGAGGTTGGGTGGATAATTCAGTTAAGTTTATTTAGTTCGGCTAAGGCAAATGGGTGCTCTGTTTTGATTTTCTTGTAATAAGAAAAGAGAATCCTGAGGGACGTGCAAAAAAGATGCCATGAGAGGGGTGATATGGTCAAAGTAGCAGCCTGGGAGAGTATTCCTGACAGCAGCGACTTACACAGGAATGAGGGAAGCAAAGTTGTATATGATGGGCTTGCAGAGAAGGATCTTGCTTATCAGAAGAGCTGACCAAAACCTGGGCAGGTATGTCAGAATAGCTGCAAAAACCTGTAATTTAGGAAAGATGAGGACCTAAATTTGAACATAGCTGAGGACTTGTCAGCGCAACAGAACAGTGAGATTATCTATAGCAAACTATTGCAGACAGTGATCACAGACTTTAGTAAGAGCAGGAGAGGGACATGGGACAGAAGTTGGAAAAGCAATTAGGATTTTTTTCAGTTTTGTTTGCTTTTTTTTCTTTCTTTCTTTTTTTTTTTCCTTTCCACATATGAGAGAGAAAGGAGCAGATAGACCAAGCAAGAAGTGCTTGCAAGATCGGAGAGTCACTGGGGCAAGGAGGGAGTGAGTAGAGAAGGCAAACAGATGAAATTACTCTGCCTCTTGGATGGAGGGAAGCAATTTAAACTATCAAGTTGTTCATGTTTTATAGAAATACAAAAAGAAAGACTTATTGAGTAGATGGTTTCTTAAAATAATTTTGGTTACTTTGTACACTTTGACACTGCAAAAAGCTACCATAACTTTAAATTTATGAGTTAAACCCAATCATGCTGTAGAAAAATTCCCTTATGAGTACTAACACATAAAGGTTTACACACTTTGTATCTTTTTTTTCCTATTTTGCCAAGAAATGTTTTTTCCATGCATTTAGGCCCAATTCCAATTTCAAGGTAAGAGGTTAGAAAATAATGTGTCACTGTGTAAAAAATATCAAAACAAAGTGGTAATTCAGCAAGGGAAGACAACATGTCACTGCCCAGCTCCGATTCCAAGTGGAAAATCAAAGCAAGCACTAGTGGTTACAGGATCCTGTGCAACAAAAGAAATGTATATTATGATCTCAAGAGTAAATAAGATGAGCTCAGGAAGTATGTAATGAATGGTGTTCTGTCTTTGAGAGTCAGAAGCACTGGCAGCAACTGAGGTTCCAGTAAAGCTCTGCTACCTGTTACACTTCATTTATAGAGCTGTTGCTAATCAATAACAAGAACTCCTGATTCTGTATATTCTGCAGGAAAGACCACACAGACCTCCTGCAATAGGTTCATAGTTGATGGAGGACCTTGAATCCCCTTATGAGAGCCAGCAAGGAAGGGCTAAACTCACTGGCTGGGATTCCTCTAGCCTCATCTGCTAAGAAGAGGCTGTATCTTCTGCAGGCTCATGATAAATGATCCTCCATTTCCAGTTGAAGGGAGGCAAGAAATACTTGGCTAGTGGCTAGTCCATCCTAAGGTGAGTCCTAAGGGAGTTGCTGTGAGAGCCTTGATGCACTGGTGGGTTGTGATTTTTGGTTAAAAAAGGAGGGAGGAAGGAAAGCAAAGGGAGAAGGGGAAAGGATAGGTATAGAGTGGCAGGGTTCACTTGTACCCTTCCTCCCAGGCTGCAATGAAACCATCGTGTGTGTCCATGTCACAGTCTACCAATGCAAACAAGATTTACAGGAACTGTCATGCATTGACTACAGTGCCCTGTAAAAAGTGTCTGCGATTCACTCAAGAGCAATGGTGCCATGCTTCTCATATGATCAACAAATGGGAGGGGTTCCTGAGGAGACCATTGCTGAGTCTGACTCTGAAAAGGGGCTGGGGAAGTGAACAAGGAGGTTGTACATGGCAGATTCTGAGCTTCTCCTTCTCTTTCTGTGCAGTAGGATGATGTTAACTCCTGTGACTGAATGGACACCTACCCATAGATATAAATTAATAAATCAAAATCCTTTGCACACACACAAAAGCTGAGAGAGTTTAGTTCAGGCAGTGCAGCAAGACTGGACTACTGTGAAATATAAAGAAGCATTGACTCTATTAGGTTTTAGCTATTTACCATATTAATCATAATCCAGCTCACCTTTCAAAAAAGTAAATAACATCTTTAAGATTATCAGAGTCACTTTCAAGCAACATTTTTCTTATTAAACTAGCACACAGGACTGAGAAAAATCAATAGGAGAGTTAGACTAACCTCCATGTAGAGAGGGTTTGTTATCACCCGTAAGTCACTGTAAAAGATGACAAAGCTGCCACAACATGGAGAAAAGTAATTTTTACAAGGCTCAGGTGGCTTCAAGTTCCCATCTTCTCCTCTCCTGTAATACAGTGCATCATGTGTTTCCACCAGCTAAATGAATCTGCTAGCCTGCCAGACACAGATGGTCACCACAGTGACAGAGCTCAGTGTGCTAATTTCCATTTTATAGGTCACGTTTCCCTTACCTTTTCTCTTTAGCAATAAAAGCCCAAAATAATAATAATAATAATAATAATAAAATGTGATTCTTCACAGACAGTGCAAGTTGGTGTGATTGGGTGGGTGTAACAGCCCACATTCACAGATGGCTGGCTGACCACCTCCATCTGTGGAAAGGAGAGGATTCTCATTTCAGCTAGCACGATGAAACCTGAGTGACCTCCACTACATTTATCACCTGGGTGACATGGTCCAACTCCCTCACTGCCCCAGACACCTCAGATAACCACAAACCCAATGTAAATTCAGTGAAATTGATATAGTTTAGATTGGAGATGCTGGTGGATGAGAAGCTGAATATGAGCCATCAGTGTATACTTGCAGCCCAGAACACCAACCATATCCTGATCGAGGGAGGTGATTCTCCCCCTCTACACAGCTCCTGTGAGACCCCACCTGGAGTACTGTGTCCGGTTCTGGAGCCCCCTATTACAGGAAAGATATGGATGTGCTGGAACACATGTCCAGAGAAGGGCCATGAGGACAATCAGAGGGCTGGAGCACCTCTCTAATAAGGACAGGCTGAGAGAGTTGGGGTTGTTCAGTTTGGAGAAGAGAAGGCTATGAGGAGACCTTATTGTGGCCTTCCAGTATCTTAAGGGGGCCTACAAGAAAGCTGGGGAGGGACTTTTTAGGATGTCAGGTAGTGACAAGACTAGAAGGAATGGAGCAAAACTAGAAGTGGGTATATTGAGATTGGATGTTAGGAAAAGGTTCCTCACCATGAGGGTGGTGAGACACTGGAACAGGTTGCCCAGGGAGGTGGTGGAAGCCCATTCCCTGGAAATTTTTAAGGCCAGGTTGGCCATGTGGCTCTGGGCAACCAGATCTAGTGCAAAGTGTCCCTGCCCATGGCACGGAGATTGTAACTAGATGATCCTTGAGTTCCCTTCCAACTCTAACAATTCTATGATTTTAAGATTCTCATGTATAAAACTCCATTTTATTTTCCAAGTGGTCTGATATGTCTGTGCAGATTCATAAATATGGAACTTTAAAAATTAATTACTGATGTGGGGGGAAGGGATGTTTTTGCTGTTTGTTTGGTTGGTTTGTGTTAAGAGAAGAGGTTGTTTTTCACCCAAATGGAAGTTCACCTTAAATTATTTCTTGGTGTGTTAGAGCTATTATTCATTTGTATTACAATAAGGCATTAGAGTTTGCAGCTGTAGTTGGAACAAGATAAGGTAAGTAGCCATTCCAGATAAATGTTTCTAATGCAAAGAAGAAAGGTAATAAAATTAAAAACAGATGCAGAGAAAGAATAATGAAGTTGACTGTGTTTTTAGAGCATCTTTTTGTCAGAGAGAGAATCCTTGTGTTTGCCTTCTTTTCACTATACTGCTTATAGTGGAAGTTATTGTAAATCAGTGAAAACAAATTTGTTAAGGACACTAAGAAACATAATAATATAATGAAAAAGAAAGTATATGGGTTTGCATAGTACCCATTCCAGTACCAATCTCAGATATATAGAAAAGATGCTGCTTTCTGCTCCACTGTAGCTACCACCGGAGTATAATAAAACTGTTCTACTAGTGACTTTCAAAGAGACACTAAGCTTTGCAGTTCCCTTCTGTTACCTGGATTAATGGGCTATTATTTTCTGTTTGTTGTGCTACCTTTGTTAGTTCTGACTTGAAATGTAGCTACTAGTGATCAATAGAGCCTCTAATATGCACATATTTATATTATGAGAAATAATAAGTCATGCAGAGAGCTGAGAGCTGAGAGTTTACTTTGTTAGCTATGTTCTCCAGACAACTTCATAACCTTCACCTGTCCTCTGCATATATTTTGATAACTAGTATTGAGTGATTCTCCAATGTGAATACCACAACCTGTATCATGAAATTAATCAATAATACTTGCTATCCTTGATATTACATCCTGGGGAAATTTAATTGTCCATCTCTGGAGGCTTGTTTTAACAATGTTTTAATATTAATAGCTGGTTGAAATGAGAAACAAAAATTTTGTTCCGTTTTCAATGATATAAAAATTGGTTCTTATTTGATGTAATAGAACTTTTAATCCAAAACTACACATTCCATGAAAATGGAATTATTCACATAATCTTCCTAATTTTGAACTAAATTCTAGGCATTTCTGCAAATCTCCTGAGAGTGCACCAAAACCAGGATAGTTTGCAGTCAGGATAAGATCTTTTTAGACCAACATCTGCATTTGGTGCCAAAGCTACAATATCTCTATGAAAGTACAGTTGATGCACACTACAAGCAATCACTGTTAAAGGATGAATTTGAGACTGCCTCTCTAAATGCAAGACAGAAAATCCCAGGGGGGAAGTCTACTTCAATATTCAGAAAATCCATCTAGACAAAGCGTTAGATTATTATTTCACAAAGGCATAATTTCTGCCCTTCTCTCCTTCCTACCTTTTCATTAAAGAAGAGAATGACTAATAGTTTCCTCTTCTGTAGCCCACCCTGAATTTCCCTTCCCTTCCCTTCCCTTCCCTTCCCTTCCCTTCCCTTCCCTTCCCTTCCCTTCCCTTCCCTTCCCTTCCCTTCCCTTCCCTTCCCTTCCCTTCCCTTCCCTTCCCTTCCCTTCCCTTCCCTTCCCTTCCCTTCCCTTCCCTTCCCTTCCCTTCCCTTCCCTTCCCTTCCCTTCCCTCTCCTATTCCCTTTCCTTCCCTCTCTCTTATTCATCGTATATCTCCTAACTGCTACAACGAGCAGTCTGTTTAGGCAGGTGAGCACATTTGCTGCACAGTCCTGAATCATCTGTGGAACAAGTCCAACATATACATGCAATACCTGCATGCATTTTCATAATCAATGGCTGGAAAGTAATATATATTTTGGAAGACTTGATTTATGACACCAATTTAGCTGTCACAGAAAATGATAGTTCTCGTGTGTCCCAAGCTATGTGTTACAAATGGTGAGAACCATGTACATCCTTTTTAAGAGTGAACAGTAATTGGAGTTCTTTTCAGGTCAAGAGAGAAAGGGAGATAATGCCTTTAGGTTACAGCATGGTTGAATGGTTGCACTGCATGTGACTGGGATCACAGATTTTCCTGTATCTGTACAGCTCAACTCTCCCAGCCTGTGAAACAGGGTGAGGACACCCAAACTGCTAACTGGGAATGGACCCCGGTCTGTGCTGATTCCAGAACTGTGTCCAGGATGCATTTGGGAGAACGCCAGCTGGCTGAGGACAGAATCATAACAGGATCCATTTTCTGGGAGAAGGTGATCAAGTTACCATTCCTGGGAACATTCCCTGGTGCCATTCAATTAGCTAGGATAGATGTAGTCCAAAAGTCTAAACCAATTACCGTGAAAAGCAACAGTAATTCAGTGTCAGTGTTTCATTGCAACATGCTGGCATCTTTGAGGTCTGGATGAAAAACAAAAACATTCTAAGAAAAGTGCTGGAAAAGAAAAGCTCCAAAAGGCAATTGCAACAGGGAAAACATTTCAGGCATCATTCATGACACTGAAAGCAGGGTGAAGATGAGCAAGGGAAGAAAACACGAGTCCATGGGAATGGGGCAAGATAGAACAGCGCTTCCCTTCTTTTCAGACTGTTTCTTTAGAAGCAAAATATGGTGAAAAGCTGAAGAAGAAAAATACTCAATTACTCACAACGATTTTCTGTTAATTTCAAAAATACTCTTTGCATGCCATATTTGGATTACTGGATACAGATTTAACCACAGCCTGTTTCATAGGAAGAGCTCAAATCAGCTTTCATTTAAACCAGATTCAAGAGCTGGTACTCTGAGATTGAGTTCTGGACACAGTTATTGTGAGGAACATTTTTACAGGAAATAGAAACACTTTGTTAGAAAGTCATACCAGAAAAGGCAAATGTGCCAAATACGTGCTGGGGCTTTGTAAAATTCAAACTTTGATAGTGAAATGGCATTTATGAATGATAACTCCCTCTTCAAGTTGAACTGAAGAGATTGAACAAATAGAAATATATATGATTTAGAATGAAATATCAAGTAATCCTCCCCCTGGTGTGGATTTACCAGTGGAGTAAAGGAGACAAAGTCAAGCACGTGCCACTGCTGTTTGGGCTAGCACAGGCACTGGATCATGGGAGAAGATTGTACTGTGACACATCATTTTACTACTAACCTTATATCTATGTCTTCTAGATCTCTAGGGCCAGCAAATGTCTATCATGGGAAGCCACTGCATCAGCAAGGAGGTAGACACTAGGGAAAGGCCATTTCTTGCAGTGTGGCTCTGAGCATCTACTGAATGACCTTTGAATTAAGACTGGTCTCCAAAGCTGGAGAAGGAGGGTGAATTCCCTTCATGTTTACTATGACACCAGCTGGGGTATGACAAATATCTCATCCTACTCTTGTTAAATGTAAAAATATTTATCTACTGAACACATCCAACATAACCTGACAATGAAAACATCACTAGTTAGAAACACAGTTTCACTGAGTGGAAAAAGTACATGATGGACAAAATAAATTAGGTTGCATTTCAACAAGTTCTCCTTTGTCTGGACAAATATAAAATTTGCTTGATTACATCTCAGATGTTCCTCACAGTTAAAAAGAGAAGTTGTGACAATGTGATGTATATACCCTGGCAGCTTTTACCAGTTTCCATTCACTGAATTGCAAGAGATGGATAAAGGTCAATTGGTGGCTGAGAAAATTGAGTTTAATCACAAGCTACCTAAGTGAGGAAAGACATTACCATCTGGCATTATATAGTACATTAAACTGACTCTTCTCTGGCCTGTAAAGGTCGTTGTACATTGCATGGCAAAGGTTACGCTGTGGAAATGCTAATTGATTTGTAATATTGGCTATTGGTTTTCAAGTAAAGGGTGTCAAGTACCTCTTGGGAGTACTTACTGAAATTCATTCCTAATTCAGTCATAATTGCCACCCCACACCAGCAAAATCAGATGGATTTTTTGAGGCCCATAGCATCAAGGCTGGAAAAGAACTAAGGTAGTAATCATGACTGTTGCTGAATGACTAAACCACTTCTGTTAAGTTTGGGTAACATGTTTGCATCTCTCTTCTAAAAAGCAAAATAATCCCATCCTCCTGCTGATAGGATTCAGGAATGGAAAAGACAAGTTATTATCATTCACAGAAACGGTTTGTGCACTTGGAGCCAGGTGCTTAGCTCATATTAGGTTTCAACTCAATAGAATCTGAGTTAAAAGCTCAATTAAAAAAATCAGCTAACTAGGACAAGTTCACTTTTTACAAGGCCACTGAGATGATGAGGGCTGGAATACTCTTGAGATGTGACTGAGGAATGAGCATAGTTCAGCGTGGAGGACATGGCTTTGGGAGGACCTTAGGAAATTCATCAAGAAGATGAAGCTAGACATTTCACAAGGGTGCACAGTGGGAAGATGACAGACAACCAGGTCAGAGAGTGACAGACTGGATATAGGTAGAATCTTTTTTCCCCATAAGGACAGACAGGCAGTGGGGTATTTTGCCCAGGTATACTGTGCCTTTATCCTTGGTGGTTTTCTAGACCCAAAAGCTCTGCACCCAAAAGCTCTGAACAAGTTACAGGATTCCACAGCTGACCTAGTTTTGAGAAGGAGGCTGGATTAGAGATCTCCTGAAGTCCCACTTGACCTGAATACCTGATGACCCAATGAAACAGTTATGTTGGTGCTCCATATTCCCTTTCTGCAAGCCATCCAGGAAAACTGGACAGATGGGAAGATTTGTCATTCTCTATATCCAGCACATAGAGAAAATATCATGAGTCAGATTCCTTTCCAACAGCTTCCACAAACACCTCTGAAGTAGGGTACTAGGTGGTGATACTTTGTCTTCTGAAGACAAGTCAGTTGATAATTTTGTTTTGCATTTGCATTTATGCCCAATAGCCTTTGTTTGATTGTCATCTTCAGTGGCATGAAATACATTTGGATCATACACAGTTGCAAAATGAATGCAAATTTCCAATCTTTCCAGTGCCTGTTAGCTAGAGCCAGATGCATTTCTAGAAAATCCTGAAAGCAAGAAAAGTATTAAATTTGAAAGGATGTGGTTGACAGGACTCTGGTGCAACAGACTGCAACAGACAAAGATGGGCTACAATAACAGAGGAAATCCTTGGCATGTCATTGGAAAATATCTGTGTTCATAGTTCCCTCAGCCCTAAAATGAATTCTGAAAGGCTAATCATAATTTGTATTAGACCACTAGTATGTAGGAATAGCCACAGCCTGTGACAGTGGAAGTTAACAATGAAAGCACTTTAGAAAAAACTGAACACTGAAACCTGAACACTAAAACAACAAAATCACAACAAAAATCAAACCGTCACTATTTCAGAAGAATATACTTATTAGAAAAAATTTTATTGGAAAAAAAGACTCTTATTAAAGTGTCTTATTAGAAAAAGGACTCTGGCACTTCTCTAAGTGGTACTTCCAACGTTACCATTCGTGTTCAACTTGTCAAAGCTTTGCACAAATGCTCAAAAGGACCAAAGAAAAAGAAAAAAAAGACACACACACAAAACAAAAACACAAAAAAACCCAAATAACAACAACAACAAAAAAAAAAACAGAGATGAAAAAAAACATTACCAGGGCTTTAAAGGAACAAAGGAAAATAAAAGACAATTAATTTCTTGTGCAATCCAAGTTTCTTTTTGTTAAATGTAAAGAATTTTATCCTATTTCTCCATTAAACCAGACCAAATCTGACATGAAGCATAGGATAATGTCAACATTATTTGCAAACTGCTACGTTACAGTGACAGCCCAATAATGTTTATTGCTGTCAAATTACTGTCATTTTATTAAAAGGCCCAAAAGAGCTGGTTTTGCTAAAGCACAGCTCTCAGTCCCACTAGAGTAGTGAAGCTGCTCCCTCTTCCCCCACGCTGTGCTCTGTGATGGAAGACAGTATATCCATCCCTCTGCACAGAGAGCTCTGTGAACATGCTAGCTAATGAACAATGCATGGAATTTTAAATGCCAGGACAACATTTTACCTGAATCACCATTCGGGTTTTAGCAGTTTTTATTTTTAGTTTTTGCTGGTTTGGGCTTTTTTTCCCCCCCTGAAGTCTTCACATTATTATTGCTCCAGTTTCTTCTCCTAATAGATATCCTCTCTTTAGCATTTCTGTTGTTAGGGTCAGGTTCTGCTAACCTTACTCAGTTTGAAAAGCTTTCTCTGCTGTGTCATTTCTGGCACATGCTACACTATTTTAGAAATGATATCACTGTGCCACCTTCCAGATTTGCATCTACTAAAATGAAATGCAATATTCTCATCACCTATGTTTTTCTAGGGTGAAATGAAAACACTTGGTAACAGATCTGAGCTAATTCATTCCATAGGCTTGCATGCAAACACCCTAAATTTTATTTTGACATTGTTAATAAGGGCATAACAACAGCTGGAAGCTGGAGACTGAAAATTCAACTTTAAAATCAGTGACAATTTCCTAGAAATAGTACTGGTAAGAGCTGACACAATGCTTTCAGAAGGAAAAGAAAGACAGACACTGTCTCCTGTGGCCTTTTAAGCAAGGTTTGAGATCCATTTATCCAGCTTTGGAAAGAATTGTTGGATTTGCTTTTTTTGAGGAGGACACAACATACAAGCCTCTTCTGCTGAAAAGCTATGGGCAGTAGTAACAGAAATGAGATTTCTTGTGCTGCCTTAATATACTTGTATTGCATTAATTTAGCTAAGGCTTAATCTTTTGCAATTGAACGCAACGACATGACAGATTATCTCCTATGAAGGTCAGAAGGATTCAACTACATACATAAAAAAATGAAGAAAAAAAGCATCAGATGTAGATTTTTTTACTGTGCTCCACTGGTTTGTATCCACAGAAACACTCCACTTGGTGTGACCTTTGCCTCCAGTGTTTGCTTTTACAGTCAGTAATGAGCAAACTGCAATTAGAGTTGGTTCAAATGAGAGCTAAAATGATCATTTCAACTTTTCAGAAAAGGGAGAATAAACTCAGGACATGCCTCTCTACACACACGTAGAAATTGCAGAAATATGCATTAAAGAGCAAGTCCCATAACAACATATTTTACATGACAGGTGTGAAACAGAAGTGAGCTGAGGGTTAAAAGTAATTTGCTAGGAAGGAAGGAAGGAAGGAAGGAAGGAAGGAAGGAAGGAAGGAAGGAAGGAAGGAAGGAAGGAAGGAAGGAAGGAAGGAAGGAAGGAAGGAAGGAAGGAAGGAAGGAAGGAAGGAAGGAAGGAAGGAAGGAAGGAAGGAAGGAAGGAAGGAAGGAAGGAAGGAAGGAAGGAAGGAAGGAAGGAAGGAAGGAAGGAAGGAAGGAAGGAAGGAAGGAAGGAAGGGAAGGAAGGAAGGAAGGAAGGAAGGAAGGAAAGGAAGGAAGGAAGGAAGGAAGGAAGGAAGGAAGGAAGGAAGGAAGGAAGGAAGGAAGGAAGGAAGGAAGGAAGGAAGGAAGGAAGGAAGGAAGGAAGGGAAGGAAGGAAGGAAGGAAGGAAGGAGGAAGGAAGGAAGGAAGGAAGGGAAGGAAGGAAGGAAGGAAGGAAGGAAGGAAGGAAGGAAGGGAAGGAAGGAAGGAAGGAAGGAAGGAAGGAAGGAAGGAAGGGAGGAAGGAAGGAAGGAAGGAAGGAAGGAAGGGAAGGAAGGGAAGGAAGGAAGGAAGGAAGGGAGGAAGGAAGGAAGGAAGGAAGGAAGGAAGGAAGGAAGGGAAGGAAGGAAGGAAGGAAGGAAGGAAGGAAGGAAGGAAGGAAGGGAAGGAAGGAAGGAAGGAAGGAAGGAAGGAGGAAGGAAGGAAGGAGGAAGGAAGGAAGGAAGGAAGGAAGGAAGGAAGGAAAGGAAGGAGGAGGAAGGAAGGAAGGAAGGAAGGAGGGAAGGAAGGAGGAAGGAAGGAAGGAAAGGAAGGAAGGGAAGGAAGGAAGGGAAGGAAGGAAGGAAGGAGGAAAGGAGGGAAGGAAGGAAGGAAAGGAAGGAAGGAAGGAAGGAGGAAGGAAGGAAGGAAGGAAGGAAAGGAAGGGAGGAAGGAAAGGAAGGAAGGAAGGAAGGAAGGAGGAAGGAAGGAAGGAAGGAAAGGAAGGAAGGAAGGAAGGAAGGAAGAAGGAGGAAGGAAGGGAAAGGAAGGAAGGAAGGAGGAAGGGAAGGAAGGAGGAAGGAAAGGAAGGAAGGGAAGGAAGGAAGGGAAGGAAGGAAGAAGGAAGGGAAGGAAGGAGGAAGGAAGGAAGGAAGGAAGGAAGGGAGGAAGGAAGGAAGGAAGGAAGGAAGGAGG
Source organism: Indicator indicator (assembly GCF_027791375.1). NCBI lineage: Eukaryota > Metazoa > Chordata > Aves > Piciformes > Indicatoridae > Indicator > Indicator indicator. Next base: position 18,534,309 of record NC_072021.1, on the reverse strand, counting down.
AAGGGAAGGAAGGAAAGGGAAGGAGGAAGGAAGGAAGGAGGAAGGAAGGAAGGGAGGAAGGAAGGAAGGAGAGGAAGGAAGGAAGGAAGGGAAGGAAAGGAAGGAAGGGAGGAAGGAAGGGAAGGAGGAAGGAGGAAGGAGAAGGAAGGAAGGAAGGGAAGGAAAGGAAGGAAGGAGGAAGGAAGGGAGGAAGGAAGGGAAGGAGGAAGGAAGGAAGGAAGGGAAGGAAGGAAGGAGGGAAGGAAGGAGGAAGGGAAGGAAGGGAGGGAAGGAAGGAAGGAAGGGAAGGAAGGGAGGGAAGGAAGGGAAGGAAGGAAGGAGGAGGAAGGAAGGAAGGGAAGGAAGGAAGGAAGGAAGGAGGAAGGAAAGGAAGGAAGGAAGGAGGAAGGGAAGGAAGGAAGGAGGAAGGAAGGAAGGGAAGGAAGGAGGAAGGAAGGAAGGAGGGAGGAAAGGAAGGAGGAAGGAAGGAGAAGGAAGGAAGGAAGGAAGAAGGAAAGGAAGGAAGGAAGGAAGGAGGAAGGAAGAGGAAGGAAGGAAGGGAAGGAAGGAAGGAAGGGAAGGAAGGAAGGGAGGAAGGAAAGGAGGAAGGAAAGGAAGGAAGGAGGGAAGGAAGGAAGAAGGAAGGAGGAAGGAAGGAAGAAGGAAGGAAGGAAGAGGAGGAAGGAAGGAAGGAAGGGAAGGAAGAGAAGGAAGGAAGGAAGGAAAGGGAAGGAAGGAAGGAAGGGAGGAAGGAAGGAAGGAAGAAGGAAGGAAGGAAGGAAGGAGGGAAGGAAGGAGAAGGAAGGAAGGGAGGAAGGAAGGAAGGGAAGGAAGGAAGGAGGAAGGGAGGAAGGAAGGAAAGGAAGGAAGGAAGGAAAGGAGGAAAGGAAGGAAGGAAGAGGAAGGGAAGGAAGGAAGGAGGAAGGAAGGAAGGAAGGAAGGAGAGGAAAGGAAGGAGGAAGGGAAGAAGGAAGGAAGGAAGGAAGGAGAAGGAAGGAAGAGGAAGAAGGAAGAAGAAGGGAAGGGAAGGAAGGAGAAGGAAGGAAAGGAGGAAGGAAGGAAGGAAAGGAGGGAAGAAGGAAGGAAGAGAAGAGGAAAGGAAGGAAGGAAGAAGGGAAGGAGAAGGAAAGAAGGAAGAAGGGAAGGAAGAAGGGAAGGAAGAAGGGAAGGAAGAAGGGAAGGAAGAAGGGAAGGAAGAAGGGAAGGAAGAAGGGAAGGAAGAAGGGAAGGAAGAAGGGAAAGGAAGAGGAAAGGAAGGAAGGAAGAAAGGAGGAAGAAGGAAGGAGAAGAGGAAAGGAA